>NW_027522150.1:0-30814 GCF_052094955.1 Ictidomys tridecemlineatus | reverse complement strand
GTTGCAGCAAGCAGATGTTGGAGACTGGGGTTCACAAGGATTGTTGCAGCTAGCAGAGTTTTCAGACTGGGGTGCAGAAGGATTGTTACAGAGATCAGATGTTGGAAACTGGGGTGCAGAAGGACTGTGGCAGAGAGCAGAGGTTTTAGACTGGGATGTAGAAAGACTGTTGCAGAGAGTAGAGGTTGGAAATTGGGGTCCAGAAGGACTGTAGCAGAGAGCAGAAGTTGGAGACTAAAGTGCAGAAGGACAGTTAAACAGAGCATAGGTTTGAGACTGTGGTGCAGACGGACTGACACAGAAAGCAGAGGTTGGAGACTCGGGTGCAAAAGTCCATTACAGAGAGCAGAGGTTGTAAAATGCAATACAGGAAGACTGTTACAGAGAGCCAAGTTTTGAGACTGGGGTGGATAATGACTGTTGCAGAGAGCACATGTTGGAGACTGGGGTACAAATGGACTGTTGCAGAGAGCAGAGGATGGAGACTGGGGTGCAGAAGAACTGTTGCAGAGAGCAGAGGTTGCAGACTGAGTTGCAAAAGGACGATTACAGAGGGCAGAGTTTGGTGACTGTGGTTCAAAACGACTGATACAGAAAGCAGAAGTTGGATACTGGGGTGCATAAGGGCCCTTACACAGAACAGAGGTTGGAGACTGTGGTACAGAAGGACTGTTTCAGAGAGCAGAAGTTGGAGACTGGGGTGCAGAAGAACTGATGTAGAGAACAGAGTTTGGGGACTGGGGTGCAGAAGGATCATTGGGGCGATTAGAGTATGGAGACTGGGGTGTAGGAGGACTGTTGCATAGAGCAGAGATTGGAGACTGAGGTACAGAAGGACTGTTACAGAGAGCATAGGTTGGAGACTGGGTTGCAGATAGAGGATTACAGAGAGGGGAGTTTTCAGACTGAGGTACAGAAAAACTGTTGCACAAAGCATGATATTTGAGACTGGGGATCACAAGGACTGTTGCAGAGAGCAGAAGTTTGAGACTGGGGTGGAGAAGGATCGTTGCTGAGAGCAGAGGTTGGAGACTTATGTGCAGAAGGATCGTTGAAGAGAGCAGAGGCTCAAGACTGGTGTGCAGAAGGATCGTTACAGAGAGCAGAGTTTGGAGACTGGGGTGCAGAAAGACTTTTACAGAGAGCACAGTTTGTAGACTGGGGTGCAGAAGGAATTGTTGTGGAGAGCAGAGTTTGGAGACTTGGGTGCAGAAGGACTGTTGCAGAAAGCAGAATTTGGTGTCTGAGGTGAAGAAGGACTGTGCAGGGATCAGAGGTTAAAGACTGGGGTGCAGAAGGACAGTTACAGATAGCAGACGTTGGAGACTGGGTTTCAGTACGATATTATAGAGAAAAGAGTTTGGAGACTGTGGTGAAGAATTACTGTTACAGAGAGCGGATGTTTGAGACTGGGGTGCAGAAGGATCATTACAGAGAGCAGAGGTTGGAGACTAGGGTGCAGACAGACTATTACAGAGAGCATAGGTTTGATACTGGGGTGCAGAAGGAGTGTTGTAGAGAGCACAGGTTTAAAGACTGAGGTGCAGAAAAACTGTTGCAGAGAGCATAGTTATTAGACTGGGGTGCAGAAGGAGTGTTGCAGAGAGCAGATGTTAGAGACTGAGGTGCAGAAAGACCATTACAGAGAGCAGAAGTTGGAGAATGTTGTGCAGAGAGTGTTACAGAGAGCAGAGGTTGGAGACAGGTGTGCAGAAGGATCTTACAGGGAGCATAGGTTAGTGACTGGGGTGCAAAAGAACTATTGCTGAGAGCAGAGGTTGGAGACTGGGGTGGAGAAGGATCATTGAAGAGAGAAGAGTTTGGAGACTGGGGTGCAGAAGGACTGTTCCAGAGAGTAGAGGTTGGAGACTGAGGTGCAGAAGGATCGTTACAGAGATCAGAGGTTGGAGACTGAGGTGCAGAGAGACTGTTACAGGGAGCAGAGGTTGGAGACTGAGGTGCAGAAGAACTGTTACAGAGAGCAGAGTTTGGAGACTGGAGTGCAGAAAGACTAATACAGAAAGTAGAGGTTGGAGACTGGGGTGTAGAAGGACCGTTACGAGAGCAGAGTTTCGAAACTGCTGTACAGAAAGACTGTTACAGGGAGCAGAGGTTGGAGACTGGGGTTCTAAAGGATCATTGCAGAGAGCAGATGTTGTAGACTGGTGTGGCAGAAGTATCTTACAGAGAACATAGGTTGGAGACTTAGCTGCATAAGGACTGTTACAGAGACCAGAGGTTGAAGACTGGGGTGCAGAAGGATCGTTGCAGAGAGCAGAGGTTGGATTATCTCGGGTGCAAAAGAAATTTGCAGAGAGCAGAGTTTGGAGACCTGGGTGCAGAAGGACTGATACAGAGAGAAGAGGTTAAAGACTGTGGTGCAGAAAGATCTTACAGAGAGTAGAGGTTGGAGACTGGGGTGCAAGAAGGACTTTTGCAGAGAGCAGAGGTTGGAGACTAGGTTGCAGGAGGACAGTTACAGAGAGCAGAGGTTGTAGACTGAGGTGCAGAAAGACTGTTACAGAGAGCAGATTTCGGAGACTGGGGTGCAGAAGGATTTTTACAGATAGCACAGTTTGGAGACTGGGGTTTAGAAGGATTGTTGCAGACAGCAGAGGTATCAGACTGAAGCTTAGAAGGACTGTTGCAGAGAGCAGAGGTTGTAGATGAGGTGCAGAAGGACTGTTACAGAGAGCAGAGGTTGGAGACTAGGGTACAGAAGAACTGATACAGAAAGCAGACTTTGGAGACTGTGATGCAGAAGGACTGTTGCAGAGAACATAGTTTGGAGACTGGGGTGCAGAAAGACCGATGCAGAGAGCTGAAGTTGAAGATTTAGGTGCCTAAGATTGTTACAGAGAGCAGAGGTTGGATACTGGGGTTGCATATGGACTTATACAGAGAGCAGAGGTTGGAGACTGAGGTGCAGAAGAATCTTACAGAGAGCAGGGGTTGGAGTCTGGGGGTGCAGAATAACTGTTGCAGAGAGTAGAGGTTGGAAACTGAGGTCCAGAAAGATCGTTGCAGAGAGAAGAGGTTGGAGACTGGAGTGCAGAAGCCTGTTACAGAGAGCAGAGTTTAGAAACTGGAGTGCAGAAGGTGTTTTAAAGTGAGCAGTGGTTGGAGACTGGGGTGCAAAAGGACTGTCACAGATTGCACAGTTCATAGACTGGGGTACAGAAGGATCGTTGCAGAGTGCAGAGGTTTCAGACTGGAGGTGCAGATGGACTGTTACAGAGAGCATAAGTTGAAGTCTGAGGTGCAGAAGCACTATTATAGAAAGAAGAGTTTGGCAATTGGGGTGCAGAAGGACCATTACAGAGAGAAGAGGTTGGAGACTGCGGTACAGAAGGACTGTTACCAAGAGCAGAGTTTGGAGACTGGGGTGCAGAAGGACCATTGCAGAGAGCAGAGGGTGGAGACTGAGGTGCAGAAGAATCGTTACAGAGAGCAGAGGTTGGAGACTGAGGTGCAGAAGGACTTTCACAGAGAGCAGAGTGTTGGAGACTGGGGTGCAGAAGGATTCTTAAAACAGCAGAGGATGGAGACTGGGTTGCATAAGGAGTGTTACAGAGAGCAGAGTTTGGAGATCTGGTTCAGAAGAACTGTTAAATAGAGCAGAGTTTTGAGACTGGGGTTCAGAAGGATTGTTACAGAGTGCAGAGGTTTGATTCTGGTGCAGCAGGACTTTAACAGAGAGTAGACCTTGAAGACTGGGTTGCATAAGAACTGTTACAGAGAGCAGAGGTTGGAGACTGCAGTGCAGAAGGCCTGTTACAGAGAGCATTGGTTGAAGACTGAGGTCCAGTAGGATCATTACAGAGAGCAGAGGTTGGATACTGAGTTGCAGAAGGACTGTTACAGAGAGAAGAGGTTGGAGATTGAGTTGCAAAAATATTCTTACAAAGAGCAGAGGTTAGAGACTGAGGTGCAGAAGGACTGTTACAGAGAGCAGATTTTGAAGACTGGGGTGCTGAAGTATCGTTGCAGAGAGCAGAGGTTGGAGACTGAGGTGAAGAAGGATCTTAAAGAGAGCAGAGTTTGGAGACTGGGGTCCAGAAGAACAGTTACAGAGAGCATAGGTTGGATACTGGTGTGCAGAAAAAATGTTGCAGAGAGCATAGATTTGTGACTGGGCTGCACAAGGACTGTTACAGAGAGCAGAGGTTGGAGACTGACGTGCAGAAGGAAGGACTGTTACAGATAGCAGAGTTTGGAGACTGGGTTGCAGAACGACTGATACACAAAGCAGAGTTTGGAGACTGGGGTGCGGAAGTACCGTTATAGAGAGCATAGTTTGGAGACTGAGGTATAGAAGGACTGTTACAGAGAGGAGATTTTGGAGACTGGTGTGCAAAAGTTTTGTTATAGAGAGCAGACGTTGGATACTGAGGTGCAGAAGGACTGTTACAGACAGCAGAGTTTGGAGACTGGGGTGCAGAAGGATCTTACAGAGAGCAGAGTTTGGCGACTGAGGTGCAGAGGACTTTTGCAGAGAGCAGAGGTTTGAGACTGAGGTGCAGAATGATCGTTTCAGAGTGAAGAGTTTTGAGACTGGGGTGAAGAAGGCGTGTAACAGAGAGCAGAACTTGGAGACTGGGGTGCAGAAGGATTCTTGCCGTTAGCAGAGGTTGGACACTGGGGTGCAGAATTCCTGTTACAGATATCTCAGTTTGGAGACTGATGTGCAGAAGGATATTATAGAGAGCATAGTTTTGAGACTGAGGTTTAGAAGGACTGTTACAGAGAGTAGAGGTTGGAGACTGGGGTGCAGAATGATTGTTGCAGAGAGCAGAGTTTTCAGACTCAGGTGCAGAAGGACTGTTGCAGAGAGGAGATGTTCGAGACTGGGGTGAAGAAAGAGTGTTTTAGAGAGCAGAACTTGGAGACTGGTGTGGAGAAGGATCGTTGCAGGGAGCAGAGGTTGTAGACTGGGGTGCAGAAGGACTGTTATAGGGAGCAGAGGTTTTATACTGGTTTGTAGAAGGCCTGGTACAGAGAGCAGAGCTTTGACACTGTGGTGCAGAATGATTGATGATAGCTGGTGAGCCTCCTTCTGGACACCTTCTATTCCGCACAGTCCATCAGGCCCTCTCTCCTCACCCTGCTCTCTTTTGGCTTTGTGAGCACCTGTGACTCTAAGCAATGACTCCCAGGCCTATCTTTTGTGAACCTATCCCGCTGCCTCCTGGAATCTCCTTGGGGAAACTTCGCAGGTACACAGACTTCAGACCCAACCTCCTTTCCTCTTTTCCTCTCCCCAGACATGCTCCTTCAATTTTTTTTATGTTTTAATGAGTGATCCCACTGCCACTCAGCTACCCCACAGACCAGATGCCCTCTTGTGTCCTCGTCACCAGGACTTTAAAGTGCTCCACCCAGGGCTCCTCTTCAGAGCTTTTTCCCAAGCTCCAAATGTAACATCTTCAGTTACCAGATATTTAATTTTAATCTTGTTTTGGCACCCGATTACTCTCCCTTACTACATGAAGGTATTCTAACCAAAGCACATGGACTGTAGAAATAAGGTATCCCCCACAAAAAGCTCAGGGTCAGCCACAGTAGCAGTGTTAAGAGGTGAAATGATTAGACTGTGAGACTTGTGACCTAATCTGTGGATCCATCCATTTTGTGGGTTACTTATCTGAAAGACAAACTGTACTGAGAGGAGTGTGGGTAGGTGGAGTGTGGCTGGGGACATGCCCTGGGGAATCACATCTTGTCCACTGCGAACTGTCTCCTTCTGTCTCCTCCCCCGCCCCAACCTTCTGGCTGCCATGATCTAGGGATGCTTCCCCCCTTGTTCCCTTCCACCTCGGTGTCCCACCTCATCTCAGGCTGGCAGCAATGGGTCAGCTGGCCCCAGACCTAACCTCCAAGCCAGGAGGCCAGAGTGCATCTCCCTTTCTGGTTTGTTCTGGTCAGGCCTGTGGTAACTGTGGCAACCGTGGACTGACCCAGGGAGTAGGTGTTATGAGTGGATTGGACCCACAACCGTTTCCTAAATCCACAGATTCTGTCATTTTCAGAGCTCAAGCCATTTCCTTCTGGATGGCCTGTTTTCAGCCTGCCCTCACCTAGAATGTGGTCTAATAGTGATTATAGAGATTCTCTAGCCCTCCTGGTCCTGCCCATTTGCACACCACAGCTAGCTCCTAGGCAGCCAGACCCATGGACCTCCTGCTGCCCACTGAGGAGAAAAGAGAGATTTTATGAGGACCTTGTTAGAAGTCCACTCTTATTTTTTTTGTAAAGGGCACACTCAGAGGGCATGTTTCAGGCAGTCCTTCACATGCGTCTTTGAGAAATCAGACTCACAATGATTTTTGTGATTCTCTCCCAGGATCCAATTACCACTGCTCTACTCCCTACTTCTCTGAGATCAACTTTTTAGCTTCCACAAAGAAGTGAAAAACTGCTATTTCTCTTTATGTGTCTGGCGTATTTCACTTAATATAATGTCTCCCATGAGCTAGTTTTAAATAGAAACTGCACAACAAATTCTTTTATGTCAGATTTAAATTTTATTCTGAAGAGATAATTTGAAATGGTCATATATGTTTATGTAGGAAAATGTTTATTAAAATATTTATAGGACTGGAGATGATCTGAATGTTTAGCCAAAGGGGAGATTAAGTTTATTTAAGAGAGATGTAAGTTTATTGATTATCTCAATAGATGCAGAGAAAGCATTTAACAAAATATAGCACCCCTACCTGTCAAAACAGTAGAAACACTAGGGACAGAAGGAACTTTGGAAAAGCATTGTAAAAGCTTTCTATGCTATTCAACTTCATCCTTGAAATTGCCAGAGCCATTGGACAAAAGAAAGAAATTAAAGGTATACAAATAGGTCAAGAAGAATTCAAATCTCATTCTTTGCTGATAGGATCATGTCATCTTCTTAAATTTTCTTATTAGAGCATAATAGTTATACATAGAAGATGGGTTGATTTGGAATAAATCCTATGTGCATGGAATCTGATTTACTCCATTCAGTCCCCACCCCCCATCTCCCTCCCATTCCCGCCCCCATTCTCCTTTCTCTACTGATCTTTCTTTGGGTCATTTATCTGTTAATTTCTGACTGGTGCTTTCTACATATACATACAGGTGCAGTCCCCTGTTTTAGACTTCCATGTTCACATAACATGATCTGAGTAAAGACTTTTCACATTTTCTCCCTTGCCAAACATCTCCGCCCTCTCATTCTCCTTCTACTCCACTGATCTTCCCTGTATACTTAAGATAGCAAGTCAAACCCCACTACATCAACTTCTTTTCTCTATTTTGCTCTGGCCTTGATATTTCAGCGTTGTACAGGAATAGTTAACTTCTGCCTTTTCGAACACAGAGATCAAGATTGATGTAAAATGAGAAAAACTCTACATTGGAAAACACTGAAGGCAACACCGACTGCTTCTGCAGATGATGACCCCGCTTTGTAAATTTTTTTCAAACATTTGCAATCAAAATGAACATCTCCAAAAATCCTATGTTTACATAAAATGACATCAGGAGACAGAGATTACTGAAAATGTGAGAAATGACTTCACACCATGATGAAGTCGAATGGCTTTCTGTTGGCTTCTAGCAATTCTCTGGTTACTCCCACCCACCATCACCCCTGAAAATGTGTGCAGCTCCATGGGACTGATTCCCTGAGACCAGTCCCACAAGTTATCAGTCTCCAGGCTGCTTTTTATTCGATATAATTTACCATGTTGCTGCAGATTAACAAGCCTGTTTGGGGTGCTCTCAGTCCATTATCATTATGGTCTCTTTTTCTCTGTTTTGTAGCTATGACAACATTTGAAATGAGCAATCAATCATTTGTCACTGAATTCATCTTCTTGGGATTTTTCAACCACTCCAACCTACAGGGCTAGTTCTTTCTGCTCTTTCTGGTCATTTACCTGACCAGTCTCCTGGGGAACATGCTCATAATAGTGGCCACCAGGGTCAGTTCTGCTCTCCACACTCCAATGTACTTTTTCCTCAGCAATTTGAGCTTCTTGACGTCTGCTACATATCCACCACCCTCCCAGTACTGCTGGTGAACTTCATCTGGGAGAAGAAGGCCATTTCTTATGAGGGCTGCCTTTCCCAGATCTTATTCTTGGTGACAAGTGCTGGCACAGAAGGCTACTTACTGGCTGTGTTGTCAGTATGACTGCTGTGTGGCCACCTGCTGTCCTCCTCAGTATGCAGTAATCATCAGTGTGAAAGACTGTGTTAGCCTGGTGACTGGGTCCTGGCTGTGTGGGATGGTGAATTTGGTCACTCACACAGTGCTGGCCATCACACTCACTCTGTGTGGGCCCCAACATATCAGCCACTTTCTCTGTGACACCCCATTTCTCCTGAAACTCTCCTGCTCAAAAACCGCTGTCAATGAGTCTGCGCTTCAAGTTGTCAGTGCCACAATGGGCCTGAGCCCTGTCTTTTCACTGCAGGCTTCTACGCACTCATCATGGTGGCCATCCTGGGGATTCCCTCTGCCCAGGGCAGGAAGATGGCCTTCTCCACCTGTGCGTCCCCCCTCACTGTCGTGGTGGTCTTCTATGGAAAAGCCAACTTCCACTATGACAGGCCCAGAGAAGGCTGGAAACGGACACCCTGGTCTCTGTGCTCTTCTGTGTGGTGACCCCATGTTGAAGCTGATCATTCACAGCCTGAGAAGCAACGAGGTCCAGAGGGCCCTGAGGAAGCTTGCTGGGAGACAGAATGTATAGTGAGATAAAACTAGATGATGGTTTCATTCTAGGAAATGTCTTAGTTGTAGAAATATGTGAACTCTTCAGAAGCAATTACAAGAGCACTCTCTCCATACACAGTGTCTCATGACCATTGTGGTTCCCCTCCAACCAGGGGAAGCACACTGTGCTAAGTATGTGACACATTGTGACCTCACCTGGGTTCTCTATTTCACAGGTATTTCAGAGTATTTTTATTACTTTTGTCTCCAAAAAAAGCCTATACCCAAAGCAGTCAATCTCCTTTCCCCCAATATTGCAGCTCTAGCCAACACTAGTGAATGTGAAGTGCTATGTGCAATGTGACTTTGACTTGCATTTTCCTAATGGATCTTGATTCTAAGTTTTAAATAAACACCATTTCTGTGTTTCTCCTTCACATGTGGAAAGACCCATGTATACACTCGAGTTTCTGTGGATATTTTTAATGAAGTAATACTATATACGCCTTTTGGATCTGATTCCTTTCACTTAGGATGTTTGCAATTTTCAGTTATATTGTAGCTTGTATAAGTATTTTAGTTTATTCCTCCTTATTGTGACTGATTTCCATCTTATGAAAATGCCACATTTCTTTGTTAATTTCCCACTGGATAGTAATTTTTACTTTGTGTCTGTGTGGGTGTCGTACTGCAGATTGAACCCGGAGCCTCCTGCACACAAAACAATGTTCTACCACTAAGCCAAAGCCCAACCTTTTTCAAAATTTTGTTTTGAGACAGGGTCTTGTAAATTTGCCCAGGTTGTCCCTGAATTTGTGATCCTTCTGCCTCAGCTTCTTGAGTAGCTAGATTACAGACCTGCCTTGTCATTTTCACTTTTTGCCTAATATGAATAAGATTTTTATATATAATATGAACATTATGTATAATATGAACATTTTATGAACATTCATGTACAAATCATTTATGGACAACTTTTTTATTTATCTTGAGTTTGTAAGTAGGAGTGGAAGAGGTGGATTGTTAACTCCATATTTAACTTTCTGAAGAAGTTCCAGATAATTTTCAGACTAGTGGAACCAACTTACCTTATTATTAAGACTGGTTAATAAAGCTTCTGATTTCCTCACTCCCTTAACAACACATTGTTATCATTCCTTTTATTGTGACGACCCTGGAATGTGTGAAGTGCTTCATCAAATGTGCTTTAGCTTTGCCTTTCCCTGGTGGCTAATCATTCTAAGATCTTTTAGGAGTACTGTTAATGTGCCTCTCCTAAGCATGAGGAAAACCCCATTGTATTATGGGAAATTTTAAGTTTTAGAGACTTACCTCTATATTTAATACTTTTATTTTTATTTTTGTGCAGTAAAATGCTACAAGACTTTCAAGCTTGTTGTCTTTTCTCCATCTGTGCCCGAAAAAGCTGTTTGATGACTCTTTTTTTCCCCTACTTTTAAACTCCATAGCAAACAATTTCTTCACCAGGTCATGAGCAAAATCATAAAATTAAGGGGCACGAAGTCATACAGGGTTTGGTAAGAGATCAGCCCTTAGCAGGAGTGGATAAGCTGAAGATAGTGGGGATGCTTTTAATATTGTGGCTTCTGATATATGTCCATCTGGCAAAGTATGTAACATGAAAGAAAAACTTCATATGCCGTGCAAAATCCATCCCAATAAGTGTACACCCACCCTAACCCCTTCTCTCCCTAGGTGGAAGGGAGGGCAGTCTTGAGGTTTGGCCACCCACAACTTCTTAGCAGAAATCTCACTCTGAACTTCTCTCACCCACATCACAGAAGAGAGAGGACGCTGATCTTCTTGCTGAATGCTGGGAACAGGTGATTGCCAAGACATTAATGAATCCAACAGCGAATTAACTTCTCTCCATTGTTGCAATTGAACACAAGCCTTGGTCCTTGAGTTGTGTTTGCACACTGAGGAGTCCCAGAGTAGCTGTAGAGGAAAGGCTAGATGCATATTCCCAACAGGTGGGCCCCAGATCTCTATAAATGTCCATCACAGGAAAATGAATTGTGAGAGATCAGAAGATTTTGACTCCTTCATGAGGCCACAGATATGTGACAGGCAACTTTCAGAATAACAGATCCGTTTTGTGGTGAATGGAGACCAACAGCCAGTTTTAGCAAGAGCTTTCTTTGCAGCCCAGGTGCTAGTATGGAGAGCAGCAAGGGCCACACCAAAACCAGAAATCTACACCTCTCTGTGAGGCTTGCTGGTAAGTAGTTTATTTACCATCACGATTTTCAATAACACTATCCCAGAATCAGGATATACCGACACCTTAAAAACATATTACAGAATATTGTACATATTTTCATTACCATTTTGATGGCATTTATGTAATGACCTATAATAGCACCTTTTCTATGTGTGTCTAAGTTTCCACAATACTACTTGTATTGCCAGAGTAGAAAAAACTTCAGAGGTTATCACAAAACCTGAGGGATTTAGCATGATGCCTCCAGTACTGGAAGAAAACCCAAAACATAACCAGAAACCCTGGGATGCCTAAATTCCTTAAGTGAGATGATGTGTGTGGAAAATTACTTATGGTAAACAATAGATAATGCTAAGTGTTAATCCTCTGCTTTTGATGAGCAGGACAGAAAGGAATAATTTTTAGGGAGAAAGTATAGGGACACATTCTCATTATGATACAATATAGCATAACAATAGACCTACCAAAATATCTGTTTAAATAAAAATCATTATTGTAGAAGAAGTTATGTTTAGAAACGTATTCATTCACTACCTAGGGGTTTTCATCTTTATCTTACAACACATGGATGCTTCGGTATGGGAGTTGCAAGCAATTTATTAACTGTAATAAATCCCTGAAGCTTGTCAGTAATCTACTTCATACACAACCCCCCTCCTTTAAAAATATTATATTTTGGGGTCACTCATAAGTGACTTCATTCTCGTTCACCTGACTTTGAGATGACTGATTGGGAAAAAAAAGATGCAGAGCTGCTTGTTCTGTGGGAACTGAGCCGATGGTCTCCATAAGGGATATGTTTAGGAGACAGGAGACACTGAGTTCCTCAGAAGCCACTGGGCTATGCTGCCTCACTTATGCCCACAGAGGCTTTATTTTTCTCAGCAAGATATCTGCACCAGAACCACTGAACAGAAATGTCCTCTCGCCTCTGTCAAATCTCTGTTAGATCCTTTAGGTCCCACACAGTACCGTCTTTAAAGAATCTTTTAAAAACTCTGCTCCATGGATGTACTTGACAGACCTTCTTCATTCTTCAAACCTTTACTGAGTGCACATTTACACAAGATGTTGCCCTAGTGTTTAGAACACAATTGAGAGGCCCAACTAGGACCTGGAGGAGCGCATATTCAAGATGGAATGAGGGACTTTGACAAGTATTAAGTGCTCCATTCCCAGAGCTGCCCAAGCAAACACTAAGGGAAAATAATGATAATTTGTAGATTACATAGAATTGTTACCAAGTTTCCTGCACATATTGAGTTCACCTTCCCATTAGATTGTAAGTTGGTTGAAGGACAGTGTCGGAGACCAGCTCCAACAGGGGGTCTCAGGAGACGAACGATGGTGAGGAGTTGGAGAAAGAGGGAGTGGAGAAACAACACAGACACCAAAGTGAAGGTGTTGATCCTAATCTTTACTTGTGAAGTTGATCATATATACTTTTCATTTTGGCAGGCTTACAGTACTTTGTGGTTACAAAACAGGAATCATTATTCAAACAAAACAAAATATTACATAGCTACAATAAGAATAGAAGAATGTATCTTGGCTTATGCATAAGCAAGCATTTGTACTTTCAGTTCGAGTTTTGCTTTGAGCTGTTTCTGCTTAGTTAACTATTAATAATAGTTACAAATATCCCAGATTATTGGCCTATACCTTGACTATTCTTTCTTGACTTACTGACTGGAACCGGTGCCATGGTTACGGCAAGTAGTTGATTTGTTATTACTTGTAATCAAACAAAAGTAAGAGCAAAAACCATTGTGCACAGGAACAAGAACAAGTTGCCCAGTACTAAGCACTAATCTATCTTCTTAACATTAATTTTCCTTCTCTAGATTTTAATTTAATTTCTCAAAAACTTCCTTGACAGGAATACAGGGAGTTTTTCTTTAGACATTAACAATTTACACTCCACAGCTGAATCATTGCATTTAGAGCAAACAGATCTATGCTTTAGAAGTAGTTGCATTAATTGGGAAAGTCATGATTTTTCCTTTATACTTAATGGTCATATGAGAAATCAAAACTATACTTATTAAAGGAATACAAAAACAAATCAGCCCATTCCCAGAAACATACTGCGCTCCTCCAGAGGATGGACGCCTTGCGCCATCCACCTCAGTAGGGCCTTGCCATTGCCTGAGTCAGGGGAGGGGCGCAGCAGGACAGGGATCAGAGCTTATCATTTTTGGGTTTCTTAGTATATCTGGCTTCAGACTAAATTAGACCCTGTATAGGAACAAATTTGGTTTGAATTGAAACTAACCACTACCAAGAAAAAAAAATTTAAAATCCTAAATGGAAAAGAGAATTTTTTATTTTGAAGAATTTTATAAATAGAAGGATCTTACATATCTTATGAGGTAATTATTTGTCTTCCCTTTCCCTTTTATTCTAGAAGAAGCACAGGTGAAATAAAAAGAACTGAAAGAGTTTGCATAGTGGTGCACGCCTGTAACCCAGCAGCTCAGGAGGCTGAGGCAGGAGGATAGTGAGTTCAAAGACAGCCCCTCAGAAAAAACAAGGCACCAAGAAACTCATTGAGACCCTGTCTCTAAATAAAATATAAAATAGGGCTGGGTATGTGGCTCAGTGGGCAAGCCCCTGAGTTCAATCTCCGGAAACTGCCCCCTACACCCCGGCCCCAAAGAAACAGAACTGAAAGAGATGTTAAATGCTGAATTGAGTGCTGAATCTCCAAGACAGGAGGGAGGCTTTTTCCTGGTGAATTTGTTAAAATTTTAAACCTACCAGTTAGGGGTAAGGGCATCCCTGCATGTTAGGTGAAAGAGCCCAGCCTCCCCCAAAGTGTGTTTTTGGACCAGCATCACTGGGAACACTTGGAACTCACTGACTGAGGCCAACTGTTCTGAACAATGACCTCTGATCTTTCCCTTGGCTCCAAGCACCCACACCACATGGAAGGATATGAGGACAACTCTGGGCCAGGCCAGATAGCTCATAGATTTAACAGTAATAAATTCACATTGCCACAAGCACCTGAATCATTCAGATATTTTTCTGAATAAATTGACCTTGTACTGTGTGTGTGTGTGTGTGTGTGTGTGTGTGTGTTTATGTGTGTGTGTGTGTGTGTGTGTGTGTGTGTGTGTGTGTGTGTTTTAAGCAATTTACTGGGCTACATGTAAATTGGATTTAAAAATTTTAATCATTGCTTGTGCTATTGAGATCAAATAGGAATCATTGTTTACCTGATGTGCATAAGGGTTTTTATGACCACACCATTCTTCCTCAGTTTTGGTCATGCCCGTTTTTTTTTTTTTTTTTTTCGTTTGAGGAAATGAATCCCTAAGGTTAGTCAGGAAAACATTTCATTTATTGCCAAAGCAAAAAAAAAAAAAAAAAAGTTCTTCTTTTAAGACTGTAGACTTATTTATTTTATTTGTGCTTAACTGAAGCACCGACTTTCTATTGAAATTTAAATACTTTAAGCTTCTTAAGGCCCTGAGATTTTGAATTTTAATGAAAGCTGTGTTGGCCTATTAATCATGTGCAATGAATTATTAGAACCAAAGACAAGAATGTCTGGACATTGAAGATAATAAGACAGTTTACTAATATATGGTATTATCATCAGGTAACAAAGTATCACTACAAATAATAGTTATTACATGATAAATTATCTGAATCAATTTTTTTTGTTTCTTAAATCATAATTGTTAATACATATTAAATGTACAAATTAATGTACATTTTGCAAATTAAAGAAATTCATTGATGTTTCCCTACTTGCATTAATATATTGTGCATTAATTTCAATTCTTTTTTCTGTAAAATGGGGATAATAGGTTATCTTATAGCATGTAAAAAGTCTTATAGGCATTTAATAAGTGTTAGGTATTTTTATTCTAATGTGTGTCTCTATTCGTTACTCAATTAAAAATCCTGAATGCATTCGGGTATGTAAAAATTCATCTTTTCAAAGAAATTCACTGTTTTTATAGAATGGATTATCCGAAATTCAATCTAATTTATACAGAAAAATGCCACTTTTAAACTACATTAAACAAGGTTTTTAAAGTCAGGCATTTATGTGTATTGAAGCAATCTAAGAAGACTCACACTCAAATTATTTTTCTATGAAATATGCCCTAGATGATTATGATGATTATTGTTATTATTATTGCAGAGCAGAGGGTTTACTATTAAGTTGATCGAATTCCTATGCTGCATTATATAAATTCTAAGGAGCAAGTACATATTGTGTCACAAAGTTTCATTCATGAGTTATGATTGTTAATAATGGATTCTAATGGTGACCATGATGATGATTCAATCTAATGCCCTACATTAATAAAGAGCATAGAGGATAAGGAAAATTGTTTGCGTATCATCCTTCACCCTACCCCACACCCGTGACCTACAAGAAATTAGCCAGTAAAACCAAGGAAAAACTTATATGTAGATAAAATTATACAAACATACATTGGGAGATATTTTTAATGCCCCATGAAATTGTCCCTCCTGAACTGACCTTTATATTTAAGACCTTTACAATAGCAGTATGCACAACTTCAGAGATTGTATTTTTAAATCCCTGAACATATACGTTTAGTTTTCCCTTTACACATCCACAGACCATGTACCAATTTCCCATAGTAAAATGTGCTGGAACTGCCTTCTATGTGGAATTTTATTTCTTTTTCTGAAAACATCTAGATATCTACCTATAAAAGAGATTGTCATATTGATCTTTTTGATATGGGGAGTTAAAAGAAAGTACATGTCACTGATTTCTAAATGACTTGAAGTTCATCTAGGTAGTTGATAGAGAAAACAGAGAACATAAGAAATGTAGTACAAGTACATGTAGCTTCCAGCTCCATTTCAAAGTTGATTTATTGTAAATCAATGCTAATAAGGTACCTCTTGTTTAGGGAAATTATTTAGAGAAAGTAATACCTACAACTGACCTAGATAGTGTGGTGTTTTTTAGTCATTTCTGGATAAACTTTTACTACAATTTTCGTGAACACCAAGTATCACAAGAATCCCTACTTTCTCTATTTCCTTCTCTACTTTTCGCTATTCCCCTGGGGGATTTCACATTCACCCTTTACTGTACAGTTGCCTTCAAGACAATGACTCCCAAATCCACACCTGCAATTCTAGGCTGTCTGTGAAGGGCATTTCCACGTGATTATCCCACAGATAACTCACATTCAACATTACTCAAATCAAATCCACAAAAGCCTCCTCTACATCTGCTATTCATCACATACTCCTGTTTTCCTGAGTGATCCCAACAGCTAGCCAGCCTGCCAAAACTGATTTGTTGTCTTTACCGTGTTTTCTTCAACTAGGACTTTAAAGTTCTCCATATCCTTCTCCATGAGGCTTCAGAAATTTTCTCCCAACTTCAACACAGCACGTCTTCAGATACAGACCACTTCACTTTGATCTTATTTTAGCACTCAGATCACTCTTTTGAACTAAACAGGTGTGTCTAAAACCTGGGGAACCAGGTTTCACAGTTATCGACCCTGCTCCTTGGACTTACACGCACAATTCCATGAGTGGGTCTATCTGCGTGTTCTAGACCTAGAGTTCTGATGATTTTCTAAAACCAGTCTATCTCTCTCCAGATGTCCCTGTTTTCAGTCTGCACTCACCTGAAAGAGATTTATGGTCCCCTATTTTTGATACTCTGCAATCTTTGATGTTTATGCTCATACCCAAGCCTGGCTTTCAGAGACACACCTGGGCTCTCTGGTGGCCCATGGCATGGTGGGGGGTGGGAGGTTTTCCAAGGTTTCTATTGCCATGTACCTTTCTTAGAAATCAGGCCTGACACAGCTTCACAGAGCCTAGTTTCAACCCCATAGGCTGATAACTTGCCACCTCTCCTAAAGTAGCGGGCTCCTCAGAATGACCCAGGGCTTGGCAGCATTTACTTGTACTATCCCACCAGCCCCTTGAAACCTAGCTGGAGTCTCCATAGAAACAGGGTACATCTCTATGGAAATGGGCTCCCTCCTCCCGCCCCAGTGTGATGCAGCTCTCAGAGAAGCTCAATACTGAGGGTCTTTCCTTTTATAGCAATTAGGATAACCAAGTGTTCTGCGCTTGCTGAGCCTTAGATGGCAGATTCCTGCTATATTCTTTGAGATTTCTGCCATCAATGTTGCCTGAGATGCCAACTTGCCATCCCACTAACTATAAGACAGTGTTCTCAGTCAAGATTAATCCCACAACCAATAACACACACACACACACACACAAACACACACACACACACATACACACACACATGCACACGCCCATCCATCATGGTGACCAAGGCTTTGTATCTGTGATACAGACCGAATGCACCCACCAATCACATTCACTGCTTCAAACAGATCGTGATCAGGAAACAACTGATGTCACTTGTAAAATGTGATATGTCCTGGACTATCACTGTGGTAAAAAAGAAGTAGAGAAATACAAAAAATAGGAGAAAATACTTAACCTCTTAGAGACCTATAAAAATATTTAGATGTGGTTCCAAACAATCCTGAGTGAAAAATCATCTTGAAAAAATGCTTTCACTTCTATTTATCAATTTACTTACTTACTTACTTACTTACTGCAGTACTGGGTACAGAAGGGCTGTTACAGAAAGCAGATTTTGGAGACTGGGTTGCAGAAGAATATTACGTAGAGCAGAGTTTGGAGACTGTGGTGCAGAAGGATTGTTACAGAGAGCAGAGATTGGCGACTGGGGTGTAGTAGAATTATTGCAGAGAGCAGAGGTTGGAGACTGTTGTGCAGAAGGATCGTTGCAGAGAGCAGAGGTTGGAGACTTGGGTGCAGATGGACGGTTGCAGAGAGCAGATGTTGGAGACGGGGATGCAGAAGGATCGTTGCAGACAGTAGGGATTGGAAACTGGGTTGCAGAAGGACTGTTACACAGAGCAGAGGTTGAAGACTGGAGTTTTGAAGGACTGTTGCAGAGGGCAGATTTTGGAGACTGGGGTGCAGAAGGACTGTTATAGAAAGCAGATGTTAAAGACTGAGATGCAGAAGGACAGTTACAGAGAGAAGAGGTATGAGACTTGGGTGCAGAAAGACTGATACAGAAAGCAGAGGTTAGAGACATGGGTCCAGAATGAACCTTACAGAGAGCATAGGTTGGAGACTGCAGTACAGAAGGACTGTTAGAGAGAGCAGAGTTTGGAGACCAGGGTACAGAAGGACTGTTTCAGAGTGCAGAGTTTGAAGAATGAAATGCAGAAGAACTGTTGCAGAGAGCTGAAGTTGGAGACTGGGGTTCAGCAGGATTGTTGCAGGGAGCAGAGGTTGGAGACTGGGGTGTAAAAGGACTGATACAGAGATAAGAGTTTGGAGATTGAGGTGCAGACGGATCTTACAGAGCGCAGAGGTTGGAGAGTGGGTTGAAGAGAAACTGTTACACAGAGCAGAGGTTGGAGACTGGGGTACAGAAGGACTGTTACAGAGAGCAGAGATTGGAGAATGGGTGGCAGAAGGATCTTACATAGAGCAGAGGTTGGAGACTGAGGGGCAGAATAAATGTTGCTAAGAGCAATGGTTGGAGACTGGGGTGCAGAAGGATTTTTCCAGGGAGCAGAGGTTGGAGACTGACATGTTGAAGGACTCTTGCAGACAACAAAGGTTGGAGAAAGGGGTGCAGAAGGACCGTTGCAGAGAGCAGATGTTGGAGACTGAGGTGCAGGAGGATTGTTACAGTGAGCAGAGGTTGCAGTCTGGGGTGAAGAAGGACTGTTACGGAGATCAGAGGTAGGGCACTGGGGTGTAGAAGGATTTTAAGAGAGAAGAGTTTGGAGACTGCGGTGCAGACGAACTGTTGCACAGAGCAGAGGTTTGAGACTGGGGTGCAGAAGGACTCTTAAAGTGAGCAGAGTTTGGATACTGGGTTGCAGAATGATCTTACATAAAGCAGAGGTTGGAGACTGAGGTACAGAAGAAAGGATACACAGAGCAGAGTTTGGAGACTGGGGTGTACAAGGACTGTTGCCGAGAACAGAGGTTGGAGACTGTCGTGCACACGGACCGTTGCAGAGAGCAGAGGTTGGAGACTTGGGTGAAAAAAGAATGTTGCAGATTGTTACGGAGAGCAGAGGTTGGAGACTGGCATGCAGAAGGACGGTTGCAGAAAGCAGAGTTTGGAGACTGAGGTGAAGAAGGACTGTAAAGAGAGCAGAAGTTTGTTACTGGGGTGCAGAAGGACTGATACAGAAAGCAGAATTTGGAGACTGGAGTGCAGAAGGCCTGTTACAGAGAGCACAATTTGGAGGCTGGGGTTATGAAGGACTGTTACATAGAGCAGAGTTTGAAGACTGGGTTGCATAAGGATCTTACAGAGAGCAGAGAATGGAGACTGAGGTGCAGAAGCACTGTTACAGAGAGTAGAAGTTGGAGACTGAGGTCTAGAAGGACCGTTGCAGAGAACAGAGGTTGGAGACTGAGGTGCAGAAGGATTCTTAAAGAGAGCAGAGGTTGGAGACAGGGGTGCAGAAGACTGATGCAGAGAGCAGAGGTTTTAGACTGGGATGTACAAGGACAGTTGCAGAGAGAAGAGGTTGGAGATTGGGGTTCAGAAGGACTGTAGCAGAGAGCAGAGGTTGGAGATAGGGGTGCAGAATGAGAGTTAGGCAGAGCAGAGGGTTGGAGACTGGGTTGCAGAAGGACTGACACAGAAAGCAGAGGTTGGAAATTGGGGTTCAGAAGTTCCTTACAGAGAGCAGAGGTTGGAGAATGCAGTACAGAAGGAATGTTACAGAGAGCAAAGTTTGGAGACTGGGGTGCAGAATGACTGTTGCAGAGAGCAGATGTTGGAGACTGAAGTGCAAAAGGACTGTTGCAGAGAACAGAGGATGGAGACTGGGGTGCACAAGGACTGTTGCAGAGAGCTGTGGTTGCAGACTGAGTTGCAGAAAGACGGTTACAGAGGACAGAGTTTGGAGACTATGGTTCAAACCACTGATACAGAAAGCACAGTTTGGATACTGGCGTGCATAAGGACCCTTACAGAGAACAGAGGTTGGAGACTGTGGTACAGAAGGACTGTTACAGAGAAAGAGGTTGGAGTCTGGGTTGCAGAAGAACCGATGTAGAGAACAGAGTTTTGAGACTGGGGTGCAGAAGGACCGTTGGGGCGATAGAGTATGGAGACTTGGGTGTAGAAGGACTGTTGCAGAAAGCAGTGATTGGAGTCTGAGTTACAGAAGGACTGTTACAGAGAACAGAGTTTTGAGACTGGGGTGCAGATGGATTATTGCAGAGAGCAGAGTTTTCAGACTGAGGTACAGAAGAACTGTTGCAGGAAGCAGATGTTGGAGACTGGGGTTCACAAGGACTGTTGCAGCTAGCAGAGGTTTCAGACTGGGATGCAGAAGGATCGTTGCAGAGAGCAGAGGTTGGAGGCAGAGGTGCAGAAGCATTGTTACAGAGAGCAGATGTTGGAGACTGGGGTGCAGAAGGACTGTTGCAGAGAGCAGAGGTTTTAGACTGGGATGTAGAAGGACTGTTGCAGAGAGTAGAGGTTGGAGATTGGGGTCCAGAAAGACTGTAGCAGAGAGCAGAGGTTAGAGATTAAAGTACAGAAGGACAGTTAAACAGAGCAGAGGTTGAAGACTGTCGTGAAAAATTCTTGTTACATGGAGTAGAGGTTGGAGACTGAGGGGCAGAAGGATTGTTACAGAGAGCAGAGTTTGCAGACCGGGGTGCAGAAGGAATGTTGCAGAGAGAAGACGTTGGAGACTGGGGTGCAGAAGGACTGTTGCAGAGAGCAGAGTTTGGAGACTGGGGAGCAGAATGACTGTTACAGAGAGCAGAGGTTTGATACTGACGTGCAGAAAGACTCTTAGAGAGAGCAGAATTTGGAGACTATGGTGCAGAAGGATTGATACAGAAAGCAGAGTTTGGAGTATGTGCTGCAAAAAGACCTTTACAGAGAGCATAGTTTGAAGACTGCAGTATAGAAGGACTGTTGCATAGAGAAGAGGTTGGAGACTGAGGTGTAGAAGGATAGATACAGAGAACAGAGTTTGGAGACTGGGGTTCAGAAAGACTGATACAGAAAGCAGAGTTTGGAGACTGGGGTGTAGTAGGACCCTTACTAAGAGAAGAGGTTGGAGACTGCAGTACAGAAGGACTGTTACAGAGAGCAGATGTTTAAGACTGGGGAGCAGAAGGACTGTTGCAGAGGACAGAGTTTGGAGACTGGGGTGGAGAAGGAATGTTACAGAGAGCAGAGTTTGGAAACTGGACTGCAGATATGTCTTCCAGAGAGCAGAGGTTTGAGACTGTGGTGCAGAAGAATTGTTGCAGAGAGCAGACATTGGAGACTGGGGTCCAGAATGATCATTGCAGAGAGCAGAGTTCAGAGACTGAGGTGAAGAAGGACTGTTACAGAGAGAAGAGTTTGGAGACTGGGGTGGAGAAGAATCGTTGCAGAGAGAAGAGGTTGGAGACTGTTGTGCAGAAGGACTCTTACAAAGTTCAGAGTTTAAACACTTTGTTGCAAAAGGATCTTACAGAGAGCAAAGTTGGTGCAGAAGGACTGTTAGAGAGAGCAGAATTTTGATACAGGGGTGCAGAAGAATCTTACAGAGAGCAGAATTTGGAGACTGAGGTGCAGAAGGACTGTTGCAGATATCAGAAGTTCGAGAGTGGAATGCAGTTGGATCATTGCAGAGAGCAGATTTTGCAGACTGAGGTGTAGAAGGCCTGCTACAGAGAGAGGAGTTTGGAGACTGGCTTGCAGAAGGCCTGTTACAGAGAGGAGAGTTTGGAGACTGAGCTGCAGGTGGACTTTTTCAGAGAGCAGTGTTTAGAGACTGGGGTGCAGAAGGATCATGCAGAGAGCAGAGGTGTCAGACTGAGGTGCAGAAGGACTGTTACAGAGAGCAGAGGTTGGAGACTGAGGTGTAGAAGGACTGTTACAAAGAGCAGAGTTTGGAGACTGAGGTTCAGAAGGACTGTTACAGAAAGCAGAGGTTAGAAATTGGGGTGCAGAAGGACCGTTACAGAGACCAGAGTTTGGTGACTGCGGTTTAGAAAAACTGTTACAGAGAGCAGAGTTTGGAGACAGGGGTGCAGAAGGAATGTTACAGAGAGAACAGGTTGGAGACTGAGGTACAGAAGGATAGATACAGAGAGAAGAGGTTTGAGACTGGGGTTAAGAAGGACCGTTACAGAGAGCAGATGTTGGAGACTGAGGAGCAGAATGACTGTTGCAGAGGACAGAGTTTGGAGACTGGGGTGCCGCAGAACACTTGCAGAAAGCAGAGGTTAAATACTGGGTGTAGAAGTAATGTTACAGAGAGAAGAATTTCGAAACTGGAGAACAGGTTGGAGACTGAGGCGCAGAAGAATCTTACAGAGAGCAGAGTTTGGAGACTGAGGTGCAGAAGTCATGTTACATAGAGCAGAGCTAGAAGAAAGGGGTGCAGAAGGATCTTACAGAGAGCAGAATTTGGAGACTGAGGTGCAGAAGGACTATTGTTGAGATCAGAGTTTGGAGACTGGGGTGCAGTAGGATCATTGCAGATAGCAGAGTTTGGAGACTGGGGTGCAGAAGTATCATTGCAGAGAGCAGAGTTTGGAGACTGGCGTGCAGAAGGCCAATTACAGAGAGGAGAGGTTGGAGACTGGGGTGCAGAAGGACTGTTATACAGAGCACTGTTTGGAGACTGGGGTGCAGACGGACTGTTGCAGAGAGCAGAGTTTGTAGACTGAGGTGAAGAAGCACTATTACAGAGAGCAGAGGTTGGAGAATGGGGTCCAAAAGACCTGTTACAGAGAGCAGAGGTTGGAGAATGGGGTGCAGAAGGACTGTTACAGAGAGCAGAGTTTTGAGACTGGGGTGCAGAAGGATCCTTGCAGAGAACAAAGTATTCATACTGAGGTGCAGAAGGACTGTTGAAGAGAGCAGAGTTTGGAGACTGAGGTGCAGAAGGAGTGTTACAGAGAGCAGAGACTGGAGACTTGAGTGCAGGTGGACCGTTAATTGGAGCAGATTTTTGAGAGTGCACTACAGGAGGACTGTTACAGAGAGCAGAGGTTGGAGACTGTGGTGGAGAAGGACTGTTGCAGAGAGCATAGGAAGGAGACTGGGGTGCAGAAGGATGTTTGTGGAAAGCAGAGTATTGAGACTGGTGTTCAGAAGGACTGTTACAGAGAACAGAGTTTTGAGAAGGGGATCAGAAGGATTGTTACACAGGGCAGAGTTTGGATTCTGGATTGCAGAAGAATCTTACAAAGAGCAAATGTTGGAGATTGAGGTGCAGAAGGACTGTTACAGAGAGTAGAGGTTAGAGACTGAGGTGCAGAAGGACTGTTGCAGAGAGCAGATGTTAGAGACTGGGGTGCAGAAGGACCTTTTCAGAGAGCAGATGTTGGAGAATGAGGTGCAGAAGGATTGTTACAGAGAGCAGAGGTGGAATACTGAGGTTCAGAAGGACCATTGCAGAGATCAGAGTTTGGGAACTGAGGTGAAGAAGGATCGTTGCAGAGAGCAGAGTTTTCAAACTGAGTTGCAGAAGGACTGTTGCAGATAGCAGATGTTGGAGACTGGGTGCAGAAGGTTTGTTGCAGAAAGCAGAGGTTGGAGACTAATGTGCAGAAGGACTGTTGTTGATAGCAGAGGTTGGAGACTGAGGTGTAGAACGACTGTTGCAGGGACAAGAATTTGAGACAGCGGTGCTTAAGGACTGTTGCAGATAGCAGAGGTTGGAGACTGAGATGCAGAAGGACTGTTACAGAGAGTAGAGGTTGGAGACTGAGGTACAGAAAGATTGTTACAGAGAGCAGAGGTTAAAGACTGGGGTGAAGAAGGACTGTTGCAGATAGCAGAGTTTGGAGACTGGGGTGTAGTAGGACTTTTGCAGAGAACAGAGTTTGGAGACTAGGGTGCAGACGGACCATTTCTGAGAACAGAGGTTGGAGACTCAGGGGAAGAAGAATTGTTACAGGGAGCAGAGGTAGGATACTGGTTTTAAAAAGACTCATTCACAAAGCATAGGTTGGAGAATGGTGTTCAGAAGGCCTGTTACAGAGAGCAGCGGTTGTAGACTGAGGTGCTGAAGGTTCATTACAGAGAGCAGAGGTTGAGGACTGAGGTGCAGTAGGAATGTTACAGAGAGGAGCGGTTGGAGACTGGGGTGCAGAAGGATTCTTACAGAGAGCAGAGGATGGAGACTGTGGTGCAGAAGGAGTGTTACAGAGAGCAGAGGATGGAGACTGGTGTGTAGAATGAACGTTACAGAGAGCAGAGTTTGTAGATTGGTGATCAGAAGAACTGTTACAGAGAGCAGATGTTTGAGAATGGGGTGCAGAAGGTCTGTTACAGAGAGCAGAGTTTGGAGACTGAGGTGCATAAAGCTCGTTACAGAGAGCAGAGGTTGAAGACTGGGGTGCAGAAGGCCTGTTACAGAGAACAGAGTTTGGAGACTGAGTGAAGAAGAATTTTTACAGAGAGTAGAGTTTGGACACTGATGTGCAGAAGGACTATTAAAGAGAGCAGAGCTTGGGGACTGCGGTGCAGAACGACTTTTGCAGAGAGCAGAGGTTGGAGACTTGGATGCATAAGAATCGCTACAGAGAGCAGAGGTTGGAGACTGGGGTTCAGCAGCACAGTTGCAGAGAGCACTTGTTGGAGACTGGGGTGCAGAAGAATTGTTGCAGAGTGCAGAAATTTGAGACTGGGGTGAAGAAGGACTGTAGCGGAGAGCAGATGTTGGAGACTGGGGTACAGTAGGATCGTTGCAGAGAGTAGAGTTTGGAGACTGGCGTGTAGAAGGACTTTTTCAGAGAGAAGAGCTTGGAGACTGGGGTGCAGAAGGACTGTTGCAGAGAGCAGAGGTTGGAGACTGTGCTGCAGAAGGACTTTTACGGAGAGCAGAGTTTGGAGACTGGGGTGCAGAATAACTAATATGGAAAGTAGAGTTTAGAGTCTCAGGTGCAGAAGGACCGTTACAGACAGAAGAGGTTGGAGACTGCGGTACAGAAGGACTGTTACAGAGAGAAGAGTTTGGAGCCTGGGGTGAAGAAGGACTGTTACAGAGAAAAGAGGTTGGTTACTGGGGTGCAGAAGGATCGTAGCAGAGAGCTGAGTTTTTAGACCTAGGTGCAGAAGGACTGTTATAGAGAGCAAAGTTTGGATACCGGTGTGAAGAAGGATCTTACAGAGACCAGAGGTTGAAGACTGGGTGCAGAAGGACTGTTGAAGCGAGAATGGTTGGAGACTGAGGTGGAGAAGGATCATTGCAGAGAGAAGAGGTTGGAGACTGGGGTGCATTAGGCCTGTTACAGAGAGCAGAGTTTGGAGACTGTTGGCAGAAGACCTGTTACAGAGAACAGAGGTTGTAGACTGGTGTGCTGATGGATTGTTACAGATAGCAGAGAATGGTGACTGAAGTGCAGAAGGACTCTTACAGAGAGCAGAGTTTGGAGACTGAGGTGCAGAAGGATCATTGCGGAGAGCAGAGGTTGGATTATGAGGGTCAGAAGGGTCGTTGCAGAGAGCAGAGGTTTCAGACTGTGGTGCAGAAAGATCGTTACAGAGAGGAGAGGTTGGAGACTGGGGTGCAGAAGGACAGTTACAGAGAGCACCGATTAAGACTGGGGTGTAGAAGAAATGTTGCAGAGAGCAAAAGTCGGAGAATGGGTTGCAGAAGGACTCTTACTGAGAGCAAAGGTTGAAGACTGGGGTGCAGAAGAACTGAAACAGAAAGCTGACGTTGGAGAATGGGGTGCAGAATAACCATTACAGAGAGCAGAGTTTTGAGACTGCGGTACAGAAGGACTGTTACAGAGAGTAGAGTTAGGATACTGGTGTGCAAAACGACTGATCCAAAAATCATAGGTTGGAGAATGGGGTTCAGAAGGCCTGTTACAGAGAGCAGCAGTTTGAGACTGACGTGCTGAAGGTTCATTACAGAGAGCAGAGTTTGGACACTGAGGTGCAGAAGGACTGTTACAGAGAGGAGCGGTTGGAGACTGGGGTGCAGAAGGATTCTTACAGAGAGCAGAGGAAAGAGACTGGGGTGCAGAAGGACAGTTGCAGAGAGAAGAGGATTGAGACTGAGGTAAAGAAGGATCCTTGAAGAGAGAAGAGGTTGGAAACTGGGTTGCAGAAGGCCTGTTACAGAGTGTAGTGTTTGGAGAGTGGGGTGCAGAAGGTTTGTTACAAAGAGCAGAGCTTGGAGACTAAGGTTCAGAAGGATCGTTTCAGAGAGCAGAGGTTGGAGAATGGGGTGCAGAAGGACCGTTACAAATTGCAGAACATGGAGACTGAGGTGGAGAAGGATCTTAAAGAGAGCAGAGGTTGAAGACTGAGGTGCAGAAGTATAGCTATAGAGAGCAACGTTTGGAGACTGGGGTGTAGCAGGACAGTTACAGAGAGCACAGGTTGGAAACTGGGGTGCAGAAAAAATGTTGCAGAGAGCATAGATTTGAGACTGGGGTGAATAAGGACTGTAGCGGAGAGCAGAGATTGGAGACTGGAGTGCAGAAGGACTGTTGCAGAGAGCAGAATTTGAAGACTGGGATGCAAAAAGATCCTTGCAGAGAGCAGTGGTTTGATACTGGAGTGTAGAAGGACTGTTGCAGAGAGAATAGCTTGGAGACTGGGGTGCAGAAGGACTGTTGCAGAGAGAAGAGGTTGGAGACTGAGGTGCAGAAGGACTGTTATAGAGAGCAGAGGTTGAAGACTGGGGTGAAGAAGGATCGTTGTAAAGATCAGAGGTTTCATACAGAGGCTTAGAAGGACTGTTACAGAGAACAGAGGTTGGAGTCTGAGGTGCAGAATGACTGTTACAGAAAAAAACAGGTTGGCAATTGGGGTGCAGAAGGACCGTTATAGAGAGCAGAGTTTGGAGACTTTGGTGCAGTAGGATTGTTGTAGAGAGCAAATGTTGAAGACTAGGATGCAGAAGGACCATTACAAAGAGCAAAGATTGGAGACTGAGGTGCAGAAGGACTTTTACAAAGAGCAGAGCTTGGATACTGGGGTGCAGAAGGACTGTTACAGAGAGGAGAGTTTGAAGAAAAGGATACAAAAGGATCTTACAGAGAGCAGAGTCTGGAGACTGGGGTGCAGAAGGACTGTTGCAGAGAGAAGAGAAATGAGACTGAGGTTCAGAAGTATCGTTGGAGAGAACAGATTTTGGAGACTGGGGTGCAGAAAGACTGTTACAAAGAGCAGAGATTCGAGATTGGGGTGCAGAAGAACTGTTACCGAGAGCAGAGGTTGGAGACTGGGGTGCAGTAAGCCTGTTACAGAGAGCAGAGTTTGGAGACTGATGTGCAGAAGGACTGTTACAGAGAGCAGAGGTGGGAGACTGAGGTGCAGAATGATTGGTACAGAGAGAAGAGGTTTGAGACTAGTTGTAGAAGGACTGTTACAATGTGCAGAGGTTGGAAACTGTGGTGCAGAAGGATCGTTTCAGAGAGCAGAGTTTGGAAACTGAGGTGCAGAAAGATCATTGCAGAAAGCAGAGGTTGGAGACTGAGGTGCAGATGAATCGTTACAGAGAGCAGAGGTTGGAGACTGGGGTCAGAAAGAAAGTTACAGAGAGCACAGTTTGGAGACTGGGGTGCAGAAGAAATGTTGCAGTGAGCAGAGATTGGGACTGCATTACAGAAGTACTGTTACAAAGAGCAGAGGGCGGAGACTGGGGTGCAGATGGAATGTTACAGAGAGCAGAGTTTGGAAACTGGGGAGCAGAAGGATGTTACAGAGAGCAGAGGCTGGAGACTGGGGTCAGAAGGACTGTTGCAGAGAACAGAGGTTGGAGACTGAGGTGTAGAAGGATCGCTACATAGAGCAGAGTTTGGATACCGGGGTGCAGTAGGATAGTTACAGAGTACAGGTTGGAGCCTGGGGTTCAGAAGAAATGTTGAAGAGAGCAGAGGTTGGAGACTGGGGTGCAGAAGGACTGTAGCAGAGAGCAGAGGTTGGAAACTGGGGTGTAGAAGGACTGTTTCAGAGAGCAGACGTTGGAGACTGGGATGCAGACGGATCGTTGCAGAGAGCAGATGTTGGAGACTGGTGTGTGGAAGGACTTTTGCACAGAGCAGAATTTTGAGACTGGGGTGTAGAAGTACTTTTGCGGAGAGCAGAGTTTGGGGACTGAGGTGCAGAAGGACTGTTACAGAGAGCAGAGGTTTTAGACTAGGGTGCAGAATTACTGACACGGAATGTAGAGGTGGCGACTGAGGTGCAGTATGACTGTTACAGAGAGCAAATTTTGTAGTTTGGGGTGCAGAAGGACTGCTGCAGAGAACAGAGGTTGGATACTGGGGTGCAGGAGGGCCGTTGCAGAGAGATGAGGTTGTAGACTGAGGTGCAGAATGACTGTTACAGAGAGCAAAGTTTGGAGAACGGGGGGCAGAAGGATCTTACAGAGAGCAGAGCGTGGAGACTGGGGGGCAGAAGGACTGTTGCAGAGAGCAGAAGTTGGAGACTGAGGTGCAGAAGGCCTGTTACAGAGAGCAGAGTTTGCAGACTGGGTTTCAGAAGACCTGTTACACAGAGCAGATGTTGTGGAACTGGGGTGCAGAAGGATTGTTACAAATAGCACAGTTTGGAGACTGGGGTTTAGAAGGATTGTTGCAGAGAGCAGAAGATTCAGACTGAGGCTGAAAATGTCTGTTACAGAGAGCAGAGTTAGGAAATTGGGGTGCAGAAGGACCCTTATAGAGAGAAGAGGTTGGAGACTGCCGTACAGAAGGACTGTTACAGAGAGCAGAGTTTGGAGACTGGGGTGCAGAAGGACCATTGCAGAGAGCACATGTGGGAGACTGGGATGCAGAAGGATCGTTGCAGAGAGCAGAAGTTGGAGACTCAGGTGCAGAAGGATCTTAAAGAGGGCAGAGTTTGGAGACTGGGGTGCAGAAGGACAGTTACAGAGAGCATAGGTTGAATACTGGGGTGCAGAAGAAATGTTGCAGAGAGCATAGATTTGTGACTGGAGTGCACAAAAACTGTTACAGAGAGCAGAGATTGAAGACTTAGGTGCAGAAGGACTGTTACAAAGAGCAGAATTTAGAGACTGGGTTGCAGAACGACTGATACACAAAGCAGAGTATAGAGATTGGGGTGTGGAAGGACCGTTAGAGAGAGCAGAATTTGGAGACTGAGGTATAGAAGGACTGTTACAGAGAGCAGAGGTTGGAGACTGGGGTGCAGAAGTTTTGTTACAGAGAGCAGAGGTTGGAGACTGGGGTGAAGAAGGCGTGTTACAGAGACAGAGGTTAGAGACTGGGGTGCCGAAGGCCTGTTACATAGAGCACAGGTTGGAGACTGGGGTGCAGAAGGACTGTTACAGATATCACAGTTTTTAGACTGGTGTGCAGAAGGATATTATAGAGAGTAGAGTTTGAAGACTGAGGTGCTGAAGGACTGTTACAGAGAGCAGAGTTTGGAGACTGGTTTGCAGAATGATTTTTGCAGAGAGCAGAGTTTTCAGACTTAGGTGCAGAAGGACTGTTGCAGAGAGCAGATGTTCGAGAGTGGGGTGCAGAAGGACTCTTTCAGAGAGCAGAACTTGGAGACTAGTGTGCAGAAGGCCTGGAACAGAGAGCAGAGCTTTGACACTGTGGTGCAGAATGATTGCTGATAGCTGGTGAGCATCCTTCTGGAAACCTTCTTTTCCGCACAGTCCATCAGGCCCTCTCTCCTCACCCTGCTCTCTTTTGGCTTTGTGAGCACCTGTGACTTCCACAGTCACTCTAAGCCATGACTCCCAGGCCTATCTCCTGGGAACCTGTCCTGCTGCCTCCTGGAATCTTCTTAGGGAGACCCAGCAGCTACCCAGACTCCAGGCCCAACCTCCTTTCCTCCTTTCCTCTCCCCAGACAAGCTCCTTCATATTTTTTTTATGTTATAATGAGTGATCCCACTGCCACTCACCTACCCCACAGACCAGGTGCGCTCTTGTGTCCTTGTCACCAGGACTTTAAAGTGCTCCACCCAGGGCTCCTCTTCAGAGCTTTTCCCCAAGCTCCAAATGTCACATCTTCAGTTACCAGATATTTAATTTTAATCTTGTTTTGGCAACTGATTACTCTCCCTGACTACATGAAGGTATTCTAACCAAAGCACATGGACTGTAGAGACTATTATGGCTTAGAAATAAGGTATCCCCCCACCAACAGCTCAGGGTCAGCCACAGTAGCAGTGTTCAGAGGTGAAATGATTAGACTGTGAGACTTGTGACCTAATCTGTGGATCCATCCATTTTGTGGGTTAATTATCTGAAAGGCCCACTGTACTGAGAGAAGTGTGGGCAGGTGGAGTGTGGCTAGGGACATGCCCTGGGGAATCACATCTTGTCCTCTGTGAACTTTATCGTCCTGTCCCCTCCCCTGCCCCAACCTTCTGGCTGCCATGAGCTAGGGACGCTTCCCCCCTTGTTCCCTTCGATCTCATCTCAGGCTGGTAGCAATTGGTCAGCTGGCCCCAGACCAAACGTCCAAGCCAGGAGGCCAGAGTGCATCTCCCCCTCCGGGTTGTTCTGGTCAGGCCTGTGGTAACTGTGGCAACCGTGGACTGACCCAGGGAGTAGGTATTATGAGTGGATTGGACCCACAACCGTTTCCTAAATCCACAGATTCTGTCATTTTCAGAGCTCAAGCCATTTCCTTCTGGATGGCCTGTTTCCAGCCTGCCCTCACCTAGAATGTGGTCTACTAGTGATTATTGAGATTCTCTAGCCATCCAGGTCCTGCCCATTTGCACACCACAGCTAAATCCTAGGCAGCCAGACCCATGGACCTCCTGCTGCCCACTAAGGAGAGAAGAGAGATTTTCTGAGGACCCTGTTAGAAGTCCACTCTTATTTTTTTTTTAAAGACCACACTCAGAGGGCATG
>NW_027522149.1:0-30909 GCF_052094955.1 Ictidomys tridecemlineatus | reverse complement strand
ACTGTTACAGAGAGCAGTTTTTGGAAACTGGGATGTAGAAGGACCATTGCAGAGAGCAGAGGTTGGAGTCTGGGGAAAAAACGGATCGTTGCAGAGAGCAGATGTTGGAGACTGGGTGCAGAAGGACTATTAAAGAGAGCAGAGTTTGGAGACTGAGGTGCAGAAAGATCATTTCTCAGTGCAGAGGTTTGAGACTGGGGTGCAGAACGACTACTACTGATTGCAGAACTTGGAGACTTAAGTGGAGAAGGACGTTTACAGAGAAGAGATGTTGGAGACTGGGGTGCAAAAGTATTCTTACAGAGAGCAGAGGATGGAGACTGGGGTGCAAAAGGATCGTTGCAGAGAGCAGAGGTTTGAGAATGAGGTGCAGAAGGATCGCTACAAAGAGCAGAGATTCAAGACCTGGGTGCAGCAGAACAGTTACAGAGAGCACAAGTTGGAGACTTGGGTTCAGAAGAAATGTTGCAGAGAGCAGAGTTTGGAGATTGGGGTGCTAAGTACTGTGGCAGAGAGCAGAGTTTGGAGACTGGGGTGCAGAAGGACTGTTGCAGAGAGAAGTTGTTGAAGACTGGAATGCAGAAGGATCATTGCAGAGAGCAGAGGTTGGAGACTGTGGTTTAGAAAGACTGTTGCAGAGAGCAGAGGTTGGAGAGTGAGGTTAAGAAGGATCGTTGCAGAGAGAATAGGTTGGAGACTGGGGTGCAGAAGGCCTGTTACAGAGAGCAGAGTTTGGAGACTGGGGTGCAGAAGACCCGTTACAGAGAGCAGAGGTTGGAGACTGGGGTGCAGAAGGATTGTTTCAGATAGCACAGTTTGGAGACTGAGGTGCAGAAGGATTGTTGCAGACAGCAGAGGTTTCAGACTGAGGCTTAGAAGGACTGTTACAGAGAGCAGAGGATAGAATCTGAGGTGCAGAAAGACTGTTACAGAAAGCAGAGGTTGGCAATTGTGGTGCATAACGACTGTTATAGAGAGAAGATGTTGGAGACTGCGGTACAGAAGGACTGTTGGAAAGAGCAGAGTTTGGATACTTTGGTGTGGATGGACCGTTGTAGAGAGCATAGATTGAAGACTAGGGTGTAGAAGGACTGTTACAGAGAGTAGACGTTGGAGACTGAGGTGCAGAAGGACCATTACAGAGAGCAAAGGTTGGAGACTTAGGTGCAGAAGGACTTTTAGAGAGAGCAGAGTGTGGATTCTGGGGTGCAAAAGGACTGTTACAGAGAGGAAGGGTTGGAGAAAGGGATGCAAAAGGATCTTTCAGAGAGCAGATTCTGGAGACTGGGGTGCAGATGGACTGTTGCAGAGAGCAAAGGTTGTAGCCTGAGGTTCAGAAAGATCATTGCAGAGTAAAGAGGTTGGAGACTGGGGTGCAGAAAGACTGTTACAGAGAGCAGAGATTCGAGATTGGCTTGCAGAAGAACTGTTTCAGAGAGCAGAGGTTGGAGACTGGGGTGCAGTAAGCCTGTTACAGACTGCAGAGTTTGGAGACTGAGGTGCAGAAGGACTGTTATAGTTAGCAGAGGTTGGAGACTGAGGTGCAGCAAGATTGGTACAGAGAGAAGTGTTTGGAGACTAGGTGTAGAAGGACTGTTACAGAGTGCAGAGTTTGGAAACTGTGGTGCAGAAGGATCATTGCAGAGAGCAGAGGTTGGAAACTGAGGTGCAGAAGAATCATTACAGAGAGCAGAGGTTGGAGACTAGGGTCAGAAAGACAGTTACAGAGAGCACAGTTTGGAGACTGGGGTGCAGAAGAAATGTTGCAGTGAGCAGAGAATGGAGACTGGTACAGAAGTACTGTTACAAAGAGCAGAGGGTAGAGAGTGGGGTTCAGAAGAAATGTCACCTAGAGCAGAGTTTGAAACCTGGGGTGCAGAAGGATGTTACAGAGAGCAGAGGCTGGAGACTGGGGTCAGAAGGACTGTTGCAGAGAACAGACATTGGAGACTGGGGTGCAGAAGGTTCCTTGCAGAGAGAAGAGGTTGGAGACTGAGGTGCAGAAGGATCGCTACAGAGAGCAGAGTTTGGAGACCGGGTTGCAGTAGGATAGTTACAGAGAGCACAGGTTGGAGACTGGGGTGCAGAAGAAATGTTGAAGAGAGCAGAGGTTGGAGACTGGGGTGCAGAAGGACTGTAGCAGAGAGCAGAAGGTGGAGACTGGGATGCAGAAGAGTCGTTGCAGAGAGCAGATGTTGGAGACTGGGGTTTAGAAGGACTTTTGCACAGAACAGAGGTTGGAGACTGGGGTGCAGAAGCACTGTTGTGGAGGGAAGACTTTGGAGACTGAAGTGCAGAAGGACTGTTACAGAGAGCATAGGTTTTAGACTGGAGTGAAAAATAACTGATACGGAAAGTACAGTTTGGAGACCGGGGTGCAGAAGGAATGTTACAGAGAGCAGACTTTGTAGCCTGGGGTGCAGAAGTACTGCTGCAGAGAACAGATGTTGAATACTGGGATGCAGAAGGGCCGTTCCAGAGAGATGAGGTTAAAGACTGAGGTGCAGAATGACTGTTACAGAGAGCAAAGTTAAAAGAACAGGGTACAGAAGAATCTTAAGGAGAGCAGATGTTTTAGACTTGGGGGCAGAAGGACTGTTGAGGAGAGCAGAGGTTGGAGACTCAGGTGGAGGAGAATCGTTGCAGAGAGAAGAGTTTGGAGACTGGGGTGCAGAAGGCCTGTTACAGAGAGCAGACTTTAGAGACTGACTTGCAGAAGACCTGTTACAGAGAGCAGATTTTTGAGACTGGGGTGCAGAAGGATTGTTACAGATATCACAGTTTGGAGACTGGGGTATAGAAGGATTGTTGCCGAGAGTAGAGGTTTCAGACTGAGGCTTCGAAGGACTGTTACAGAGAGCAGAGGTTGGAGTCTCCGGTACAGAAGGACTGTTACAGAAAGCAGAGATTGGCAATTGGGGTGCAGAAGTACCGTTATAGAGAGAAAATGTTGGAGACTGCGGTACAGAAGGACTGTTACAGAGAGCAGACGTTGGAGACAGATTTTTACAGAGAGCATAGATTGGGGACTGGGGTGCAGAAGGACCATTACATAGAGCAGAGGTTGGATACTTAGGTGCAGAAGGACTGTTACAGGGAGCAGAGGTTGGAGACTGAGGTGCAGAAGGATTGGTACAGAGAGAAGAGGTTGGAGTCTGAGGTTTAGAAGCACTGTTACAGAGAGGCGAGGTTAGAATCTGTGGTGCAGAATAATCGTTGCAGAGAGCAGAGGTTGGAAACTGAGGTGCAGAAAGATCATTGCAGACAGCAGAGGTTGAAGACTGAGGTGCAGAAGGATCGTTACAGAGAGCAGAGGTTGGAGACTGGAGTCAGAAAGACAGTTACAGAGAGCACAGTTTGGAGACTAGGGTGTAGAAGAAATGTTGCAGTGAGGAGAGATTGGAGACTGGGGTGAAGAAGGCCTGTTACAGAGAGCAGAGGTGGGAGACTGGGGTGCTGAAGGCCTGTTACAGAGAGCAGATGTTGAAGACTGGGGTGCAGAAGGATTGTTTCAGATAGCACAGTTTATAGACTGGGGTGCAGAATGATATTATAGAGAGAAGAGTTTGGAGACTGAGGTGCAGAAGGACTGTTACAGAGAGAAGAGTTTGGAGACTGTGTTGCAGAATGATTCTTGCAGAGAGCAGAGTTTTCAGACTTCAGTGGAGAAAGACTGTTGCAGAGAGCAGATTTTCGAGAGTTGGGTGCAGAAGGACTCTTTCAGAGAGCAGAACTTGGAGACTGGAGTGCAGAAGGATTCTTGCAGGGAGCAGAGGTTGGAGACTGTGGTGCAGAAGGCCTGTTACAGATATCACAGTTTGGATACTCTTGTGCAGAAGGATATTATAGAGAGCAGAGTTTGGAGACTGAGCTGCAGAATGACTGTTACAGAGAGCAGAGGTTGGAGACTGGGGTGCAGAATGATTGTTGCAGAGAGCAGAGTTTTCAGAATGAGGTGCAGAAGGACTGATACAGAAAGAAGAGGTTGGAGACTCGGGTGTAGAAGTACCCTAACAGACAGCAGATGTTGGAGAATGCAGTACAGAAGGCCTGTTATAGAGAGCAGAGGTTGGAGAGTTGGGTGCAAAAGGACTGTTGAAGAGAGCAGAGGATGGAGACTGGGGTGCAGTAGGACTGTTGCAGAGAGCAGAGGTTGCAGACTGACTTGCAGAAGGACTGTTACAGAGGGAAGAGTTTTGAGACCGTGGTGAAAAACAACACATACTGTTTGAAGACTGGGGTGTAGAAGGACTGTTGCAGAGAGAAGAGTTTGGAGAGTGTGTTGGAAAAGGACTGTTGCAGACAGCAGATGTTGGAGACTGAGGTGCAGAAGGAATGTTGCAGAGAGCAGAAATTAGATACTGGGGTGCATATGGAGTATTGCAGAGAGCAGAGGTTGCAAACTGAGGTGCAGAATGCCTGATACAGACAGCAGAGTTTTGAGAATGTAGTGCAAAAGGACTGATACAGAAAACAGAGGTTGAAGAATGTGGTGCAGAAGGACCCTTACAGAGAAAAAAGTTTTGAGACTGCAGTACAGAAGGACTGTTACAAAGAGCAGAGGTTTTAGACTGGGGTGCAGAATAACTATTGTAGCGATCAGAATTTGAAAACTGGGGTGCAGAAGGACCATTGTAGAAAGCAGAGGTTGGAGACTGTGTTTCAGAAGGATCTTACAGAGAGAAGAGTTTGGACACTGAGGTGCATAAGGACTGTTGCAGTTTGCAGAGGTTGGAGATTGGGGCGCATTAGGACTGTTGCAGAGAACAGAGGTTGGAGTCTTAGGTACAGAAGGACTGTTACAGAGAGCAGAGGTTGGAGACTGGGGTGCAGAATGACTGATACATAACACAGAGTTTGGAGACTCAGGTGCAGAAGGACCGTTACAGAGAGCAGAGGTTACAGACCGGATCGGAGAAAAACTCTTACAGAGAACAGAAGTTGAAGACTGTGGTACAGAAGAACTGTTGTTGAGAACAAGGTTGGAGACTCTGGTGCAGAGGGACCATTGCAGAGAACAGTGGTTGGAGACTGCAGTACAGAAGGACTGTTACAAAGAGCAGAGGTTGGTGACTGGGGTGGAGAAAAACTGTTGCAGAGAGCAGAGATTGCAGAGTGAGGTGCAGAAGGACTTTTACAGAGAGCAGAGTTTGGAGACTGAGGTGCAGAAGGACTGATACAGAAAGCAGAGGTTGGAGACTGGGGTGAAGAAGGACCCTTACAGAGAACAGAGGTTGAAGACTGCGGTACAGAAGAAGTGTTTTTGAGAACAAGGTTGGAGAATGGGGTGCAGAGGAACCATTTCAGAGAGTAGAGGTTGGAGACTGGGGTGCAGAAGGACTGATACCGAAAGCACAGGTGGAAGACTGTGATCAAGAAGGACTGTTACAGAGAGCAGAGGAACGAGACTGCAGTACAGAAGGACTGTTACAGAGAGCAGATGTTGAAGACTGTGGTACAGAAGGGCTGTTGCAGAGAACAGAAGTTGGAAATTGGGGTGCATAAGGACCGTTGCTGAGAGCAGAGGTTGAAGACTGATGTGCAGAAGGATTGTTATAGAGAGTAGAGTTTGGAGACTTGGGTACAGAAGGATGTTTCAGAGAGCTGAGGTTGGGGACTGGGGTACAGAAGCACTGTTGCAGAGAGCAGAGTTTGAAGACTTGAGTGCAGAAGGATCGTTGCAGAGAGAAGAGGTTGGAGTCTGTGGTTTAGAAGGATCGTTGCAGAGAGCAGAGGTTGGAGACTGAGGTGCAGAAGGACTGTTACAGAGAGCAGATTTTGGAGACTGGGGTGCAAGACTGATACAGAGAGCAGAGGTTGGAGACTGGTAATTTATCTGTTAAATTCTGTCTGGTGCTTTCTACATATACATACAAGTGCAGTCCTCTGTGGTAGACTTCCATGTGCACATAACATGACCTGTGTAAAGACCTTTCACATTTCCTCCCTTCCCAAACCTCTCCGCCCTCTCATTCTCCTTCTACTCCACCGATCTTCCCTGTATACTTAAGATAGCCAGTCCAACCCCACTTCATCAACTTATTTCCTCTATTTTGCTCTGGCCCTGATAATTTCAGCATTGTACAGGAATAGTTAACTTCTGCCTTTCCGAACACAGAGATCAAGATTGATGTAAAATGAGAAAAACTCTACATTGGAAAACACTGAAGGCAACACCGACTGCTTCTGCAGATGATGACTCTGCTTTGTAAATGTTTTTCTTAACATTTGCAATGAAAATGAACTTCTCCAAAAATCTTATGTTTACATAAAAGGACAACAGGAGACAGAGATTACTGAGACAGTGAGAAATGACTTCACACCATGATGAGGTCGAATGGCTTTCTGTTGGCTTCTAGCAATTCTCTGGTTACTCCCACCCACCATCACCCCTGCAAATGTGTGCCACTCCATGGGTCTGATTTCCTGAGACCAGTCCCTCAGATTATCAGTCTGCAGTCTGCTTTTCATTCGATATTATTTACCATGTTGCTGCAGATTAACAAGCCTGTTTGCGGTGCTCTCAGTCCATTCTCATCATGGTCTCTTTTTCTCTGTTTTGTAGCTATGACAACATTGGAAATGAGCAATGAATCTTTTGTCACTGAATTCATCTTCTTGGGATTTTCCAACCACTCCAACCTACAGGGCTGGATCTTCCTGCTCTTTCTGGTCATTTACCTGACCACTCTCCTGGGGAACATGCTCATAATAGTGGCCACCAGAATCAGTCCTGCTCTCCACACTCCAATGTACTTTTCCTCAGCAATTTGAGCTTCTTGGACGTCTGCTACACATCCACCACCCTCCCAGTACTGCTGGTGCACTTCTTCTGGTAGAAGAAGGCCATTTCTTATGAGGGCTGCCTTTCCCAGAATTTCTTCTTGGTGACAAGTGATGGCACAGAAGGCCTCTTACTGGCTGTGTGGTCATTATGACTGCTGTGTGGCCACCTGCCGTTCTCCTCACTACCCAGTCATCATGAGTGTGAAGGTCTGTGTTGGCCTGGTTACTGGGTCCTGGCTGTGTGGGCTGGTGAATTTGGTCACACACACGGTGCTAGCCATCACAATCACTTTGTGTGGGCCCCACCAGATCAGCTACTTTCTCTGTTACACCCCATTGCTCCTGAAGCTCTCCTGCTCAGACACCTCTGTCAACGAGTCTGGGTTTCACGTTGTCAGTGCCACCATGGGCCTGAGCCCCTGCCTCTTCACTGCAGGCTCCTACACACTCATCATGGCGGCCATCCTGGGGATTCCCTCTGCCTAGGGCAGGAGGAAGGCCTTCTCCACCTGTGCATCCCCCCTCACTGTCATGGTTTTCTTCTATGGAACAGCCAACTTCCACTATGACAGGCCCAGAGAAGGCTGGACACAGACAGCCCATCCTTCACAGCCTGAGAAGCAACGAGGTCCAGAGTGCCCTGAGGAAGCTGGCTGGGAGAAAGACAGTATAGTGAGATTAGAACTAGATGATGGTTTCATTCTAGGAAATGTCTTAGTTGTAGAAATATGTGAACTCTTCATCAGCAATTACAAGAGTGCTCTCTCCATACACAGTGTCTCATGACCACTGTGATGCCCCTCCAACCAGGGGAAGCACACTGTGCTAAGTATGTGACACATTGTGACCTCACCTGGGTTCTCTAATCCACAGGTATTTCAGAATATTTTTATTACTTTTCTCTCCAAAAAAAGCTTATACCCAAAGTAGTCAATCTCCTTTCCCCCAATATTGCAGCTCTAGCCAACACTAGTGAATGTGAAGTGCTATGTGCAATGTGACTTTGACTTGCATTTTCCTAATGGATCTTGATTCTAAGTTTTAAATAAACACCATTTCTGTGTTTGTCCTTCACATGTGTAAAGTCCCATGTATACACTCGAGTTTTGTGGATATTTATAATGAAGTAATACCATATATGCCTATTGGATCTGACTCCTTTCACTTAGGATGTTTGCAATTTTCACTTATATTGTAGCTTTTATTAGTATTTTAGTTTATTCCTCTTTATTGTGACTGATTTCCATCTTATGAAATTGCCACATTTCTTTGTTCATTTCACACTGGATAGTAATTTTTACTTTGTGTCTGTGTGGGTGTCATACTGCAGATTGAACTCATAGCCACCTGAACACTAAACAATCTTCTACCACTAAGCCAAAGCCCAACCCTTTTAAAAATTTTGTTTTAAGACAGGGTCTTGCAAATTTGCCCAGGTTTTCCCTGAATTTGTGATCTTCCTGATTCAGCTTCTTGAGTAGCTAGATTAAAGACCTGCCTGGTCATTTTCACTTTTTGAGTAATATGAATAAGATTCGTATATATATAATATGAACATTATATATAATATGAACATTATATGAACATTCATGTACAAATCATTGGTTGACAACTTTTTTATTTATTTTTAATTTGTAAGTAGAAGTGGAAGAGGTGGATCATTACCTCCATATTTAACTTTCTGAAGAAGTTCCAGATCATTTTCAGACCAGTGGAACCAGCTTACCTTATTATTAAGAGTGGTGAATAAAGATTCTGATTTCCTCACTCCCTTAACAACACATCATTATAATTCCTTTTATTTTGACGACCCTGGAATGTGTGAAGTGCTTCATCAAATGTGCTTTAGCTTTTCCTTTCCCTGATTCCTAATCATTCTAAGAGCTTTCTTTGCAGCCCAGGTGCTAGTATGGAGAGCATCAAGGGCCACACCAAAACCAGAAATCTACGCCTCTCTGTGAGAGTTGCTGGTAAGTAGTTTATGTACCATCACAATTTTCAAAAACACTATCCCAGAATCAGTATACACCTACACCTTAAAAACATATTACAGAATATTGTACATATTTTCATTACCATTTTGATGGCATTTATGTAATGACCTATCGTAGCATCTTGTCTATGTGTGACTAAGTTTCCACAATACTACTTGTATTGCCAGAGTATAAATAACTTCAGAGGTTATCACAAAACCTGACGGATTTAGCATGATGCCTCCAGTATTGGAAGAAAACCCAAAACATAACCAGAAACCCTGGGATGCCAAAATTCCTTAAGTGAGATGATGTGTGTGGAAAATTACTTATGGTAAACAATAGATAATTCTGAGTGTTAATCCTCTGCTTTTGATGAGCAGGACAGAAAGGAATTATTTTTAGGGAGAAAATATAGGGACACATTCCCATTATGATACAGTATAGCATAATAATAGACCTACCAAAATATCTGTTTAAATAAAAATCATTATTGTAGAAGAAGTTATGTTTAGAAACGTATTCATTCACTAACGAGGGGTTTTCATCTTTATCTTACAACACATGGATGCTTGGGGAGGGGAGTTGCAAGCAATTTATTAACTGTAATATATCCCTGAAGCTTGTCAGTAATCTACTTAACCCCCCTCATTATGAAATATTATATTTTGGGGTCACTCATAAGTGACTTCATTCTTGGTCACCTGACTTTGAGATGACTGAAAAAGAAAGATGCAGAGCTGCTTGTTCTGTGAGAACTGCCGATGGTCTCCATAAGGGATATGTTTAGGAGACAGGAGACACTGAGTTCCTCAGAAGCCGCTGGGCTATCCTGCCTCACTTATGCCCACAGAGGCTTTATTTTTCTCAGCAAGATATCTGCACCAGAACCACTGAACAGAAATATCCTCTCGCCTCTGTCAAGTCTCTGTTAGATCCTTTAGGTCCCACACAGTACCGTCTTTAAGAAATCTTTTAAAAACTCTGCTCCATGGATGTACTTGTGAGACCTTTTTCATTCTTCAAACCCACAGATCCCACAGATAACTAACATTCAACATTACTCAAATCAAATACACAAAAGCTACATCTGCTATTCCTCACATATTCCTGTTTTCCTGAGTGATCCCACCAGCTAGCCAGCCTGCCCAAACTGATTTGTTGTCTTTACCGTGTCCTCTTCAACTAGGACTTTAATGTTCTCCATATCCTTCTCCATGAGGGCTTCAGAGATTTTCTCTCACCTTCAACACAGCACGTCTTCAGATACAGACCACTTCATTTTGATCTTGTTTTAGCACTCAGATCACTCTTTTGAACTAAACAGGTGTGTCTAAAACCTGGGGAACCAGGTTTCACAGTTATCGATCCCTGCTCCTTGGACTCACACGCACAATTCCATGAGTGGTTCTATCTGCATGTTCTAGACCTTGAGATCTGATGATTTTCTAAAACCCAGTCTATCTCCCTCCAGATGTCCCTGTTTTCAGTCTGCACTCACCTGAAGAGATTTATTGTCCCCTATTGTTGATACTCTGCAATCATTGATGTCCATGCTCATACCCAAGCCAGGCTTTCAGAGACACACCTGGGCTCTCTGGTGGCCCATGGCATGGTGCGGGGTGGGACGTTTTCCGAGGTTTCTATTTCCAAATACCTTGCTTACAAATCAGGCCTGACACAGCTTCACAGAGCCTAGTCCCGGCCCCATAGGCTGATGCCCTATCAACTTTTCTGAAGTAGCAGGCTCCTCAGAATGACCCAGGGCTTGGCAGCATCCACTGGTACTATCCCAGAAGCCCCTTGAAGGCTAGCTGGAGTCTCCATAAAAACAGGATACATCTCTATGGAAATGGGCTCTCTCCTCCCGCCCCAGTGTGATGCAGCTCTCAGAGAAGCTCAATAGTGAGGGTCTATCCATTTATAGCAATTAGGATGACCAAGTTTTCTGAGCTTGCTGAGCCTTAGATGGCAGATTCCTGCTATATTCTTTGAGATTTCTGCCATCAATGTTACCTGAGATGCCAACTTGCCATCCCACTAACTATAAGACAGTGTTCTCAGTCAAGACCAATCCCACAACCAATAACACACACACACACACACACACACACACACACACACACACATGCACATGCCCATCCATCATGGTGAGCAATGCTTTGTATCTGTGATACAGAACGAATGCACCCACCAATCACATTCACTGCTTCAAACATATCGTGGTCAGGAAACAACTGATGTCACTTGTAAAATGTGGTATGTCCTGGACTATCACTGTGGTAAAAAAAAAGTAGAGAAATGCAAAAATATGGGAGAAAATACTTAACCTCTTAGAGACCTAAAAAAACATTTAGATGTGGTTCCAACCTATCCTGAGTTAAAAATCATCTTGAAAAAATGCTTTCACTTCTATTTATCAATTTACTTACTTACTTACTTACTTACTTACTTACTTACTTACTGCAGTACTGGGGATTGAACCCAGTGGCACTCTACCATGAAGCTATATCCCCATCCCTTTCAATTATTTGGGGCGGGGGCCTTGCAGAGTTTCAAATTTATGATCCTTCTGCCTTAGTCTCCCAAGTACCTGGGATTACAGGCAGGTAACAGTCTTCCCCATTAATTACTTATTTTTAAAATAAGGCTATTTTTGAAAATTGAACTATAATTTGTACTCAAAGAATGCACAGATCTAAAGTGTACAGGTTTATAATATTTTCCATATACATGAACTACCAAAAATCAGGATATAAAACATTTCCATCACTTTAGAAAATTCCTTCATGCTTCAACTGATATCACCCCTGAGCTCCAAAAAATAAAAAAAAGGCCACCATTATTACTTGACCATTATACCTGTTTTGCTAATTTTTGAACTTTATTTAAAGGAAACATACACTATTTTTTTTTATTGTTGGTCGTTCAAAACATTACACAGTTCTTAATACATCATCTTTCACAGTTTGATTCAAGTGGGTTATGAACTCCCAACTTTACCCCGTATACAGATTGCTGTTTCACATCAGTTACCCTTCCATTGATTGACATATTGCCTTTCTAGTGTCTGATGTATTCTGATGTCTGTCCTATTCTCTACTATCCCCCCTCCCCTCCCCTCCCCTCCCCTCCACTTTTCTCATCCCTGTTTAATGTAAATCTTCTTCTCAAGCTCTTCGTCCTTACCCTGTCCTTGTTTACTCCCCTTATATCAAAGGGGTCATTTGGTATTTGTTTTTTAACGATTGACTAGCTTCACTTAGCATAATCTGCTCTAATGCCATCCATTTCCCTCCAAATTCTATGATTTTGTCGTTCCTTAATGCAGAGTAATACTCCATTGTGTATAAATGCCACATTTTTTTTATCCATTCATCTATTGAAGGGCATCTAGTCTGATTCCATAATCTTGCTATAGTGAATTGTGCTGCTATGAACATCATTGTAGCAGTTTCTCTGTAACATGCTCTTATTAGGTCTTTAGGGAATAGACCGAGAAGGGGAATAGATGGGTCAAATGGTGGTTCCATTCCCAGCTTTCCAAGAAATCTCCATACTGCTTTCCAAATTGGCTGCACCAATTTGCAGTCCCACCAGCAATGAACAAGAGTGCCCTTTTCCCCGCATCCTCTCCAGCACTTATTGTTGTTTGACTTCCTAATGGCTGCCAATCTTACTGGAGTGAGGTGGTATCTTAGGGTATATTTTGTATCTGGATTCTTTCACCCAGAAATTTTTTTTTTAGATTTGTCAATGTTATTAATGTTCCAGTATTTGTGTTTCTAGAGCAACTGAATTATTCCACTGCATGATAAACTGTGATTTGTCTTCTGTCCTTCTGCTGAGTTATTATGAATTTTTACACAAGAATTTCTGTGAACTGTGCATTAATTTTCTTGGAAATATGCTAATAATGGGATTGTTTTGAATAGAATAACTACATATTTAACTAAATTAGGAATTACTAAATATTTTTGAAAAGTAAGTATATAGACTTCAAATTTCACCTTGAGTATCTATCGAAATAGCTAGAAAGCATGTTGTTTTCATCATTATAATAACCAAAAAAAGCAGAAGAAAATGCAAATTAATGACTTTCCTTGACTTTATTAGGGATGAAGATTATAAGGCGAACAACTAACCGAAGTCTGGGGAGAGATAAGCAACCAAAATAATCCAGGCATTTTTTTAACTATGGGAGAACCCACTAGATACATAGGAGTTTATTTATAAAAAAAAAAAAAAAAAAACTCAAAAAATAGTTAATGGATTGCTAAAGACTAAGTATAGACTGGTTTAAGAGCATAAAGACCCAGAGGGCTATAGACATAAGATGTTTGTATTTATTCTTTCTCTCCATGGATTCCACCAAATCCCCCAGGAAGATAGGGAAGTATTCTGAGAAAGTGTCTTTAACGGTATCATTTCTTGGATAGGTGGAGGGACAAAGACCAGCAACAGCAGCCAAAACTCCTCCCAGACCAATTTCCTGATTTTTTGCATAGAACAAAAGCTGTAATCTTCAGGGGCAAGAGTAACAGAAACTGTTACATTAGGACACTCAACGGAAAACCTTTGTAGCTTTGGAAAGGAACAGGCAGAAATGTCTAACGTCGGGAGGAATAAGAACTAGGCTCAGCCATATTGCCAGAAAGTGGGTCACTGTGAAGGCCATATCCCTGTGACTGAGTTTACAGTACCTAAGGAAGGGCTTCCTGGAAACATCAGAAATCCCTTCTCTGTTTTCCACTAGTCCACTAACATGGATTGACTGAAAATAACAGTAGAATACAGCTGAGAATTCTTCAAAAAATAGATTATCTCTGTAGAACAACAAAAATAGAATACATAAAAGCAAGCAGGGAACAATATTAACAAACTCAACTCAGCCATATAGAATAAAGATAACATTACAGTCAATTGAGATCAATCCCAGAATACAAGGCTGGTTCAATATTCAAAAATTCAATCAACCGAATTTCCATAGTAACAGACTAAATAAGAAAAAAATATATATAATTTCAATAGATGCAGAGAAAATAAGAAAATTCAATATCTATTTATAATAAAAACTATAACTAAATGAAACTAGGGGAAAAGTCCCGTGGTAGAGTGCATGCTTAGTATGCATAAGGCTCTGAATTCAAAACCCAGCACACATACACACACACACACAAAAAAAAAAAAACTACTAGTAAAAAAATGGATAGACATTTTCTAACATGATAAAAGGCATTGAGTAAATGTAATGTGCCAGTCACATAGCTTATATTATCTCAAAACTTTTTTCAGCAGTTGTGAAATAGACATCATTAATATCCTAAGCAAGGAAAAAAGTGAGGAATAGAGATGAGCTGACTTTTTTACAAACAACATCTAGTAAACAACAGATGGATTTCAATCCACATCTATCTGGACCGAGAACATACTGTTTTACTATAATATTTTTCATTTAAGATTGAAAAGGAAACAGAAATTTTAGTTCAAAACAATGGATCACGGATTAGCATGGGTAACATGATAGAAAATGAGTAATTGTATCAATCATTTTTTTTTCAGGAAACGTAATGTTTGGTGAGGTAAATCTTATAATACAAAAGAAGAAAAATACCTAAATGTATATCATTTGTCAAAATTTCTTGTATCTTATAAAACTTAAAAAAATAAAAGTTTCTACTGAAAAAAATAGATCAATGTATTTAAAAGCAGGTGACTTACAATTTTACTTTTAAGAAATAATCAGAGATTATCACAGATACATATGTATGAAAGCTTCTATTCCAATATTTATGATAGTAAATGGAATGGAAGGTTTCTATGTTTAATAAAAAGGGAGATATTAACTTAATTTCATGTTAGGAAAGTAACATTACAAGGCAAACAACTATATAGAGTACAACAATATTGGAAAATTTTGCTTTGGATATTTTAAAGATAGATAGAGGTAGAATGAGATGAATGCAAAGAGAGCTTTGATTTTGTGACCTGTTCTATTATTCTTAATAACTTTCTACATTTTCTTCATTTTTCCACAATGAAAACTTATTACTTGAAATAACAGACATACAAAAAAGAATTCATCACAGTGAAGCACAGTGTTAGAAGGGAGATACTGCAGATTTAATGAGACACAGGGGTTGATAGCTGGTTGTGCATTTTGACCAAGTCTCCATTTATTCTTACAAAAGAGCACCCATGCAAAAGTCTGTGAGAAGTTATGCTCTCTCTAAAGTCACTCCTATACGTCTCTTTCCAGAGTCCAGGCATCTCTGTATACAATATTATTTGCCATGTTGCTGCAGATTAACAAGCCTGTTTGGGGTGCTCTCAGTCCTTTCTTGTCATGGTCTCTTTTTCTCTGTTTTGTAGCTATGATACTATTGGAAATGAGCAATCAATCATTTGTCAATGAATTCATCTTCTTGGGATTTTCCAACCACTCCAACCTACAGGGCTTGTTCTTTCTGCTCTTTCTGGTCATTTACCTGACCACTCTCCTGAAGAACATGCTCATAATAGTGGCCACCAGGGTCAGTCCTGCTCTGCAAACTCCAATGTACTTTTTCCTCAGCAATTTGAGCTTCTTGGACGTCTGCTAAACATCCACCACCCTTCCAGTACTGCTGTTGAACTTATTCTGGAATAAAAAGGCAATTTCTTATGATGGCTGTCTTTCCCAGATCTTCTTCTTGGTGACAAGTGCTGGCACAGAAGGCTTCTTACTTGCTGTGTGGCCAGTATGACTGCTATGTGGCCACCTGCCATCCTCCTCAGTATCCAGTCATCATGAGTGTGAAGGTCTGTGTTGGCCTGGTGACTGGGTCCTGGCTGTGTGGGCTAGTGAATTTGGTCACACACACGATGCTGGCCATCATACTCACTCTGTGTTGGCCTCACCAGTTCAGCCACTTTCTCTGTGACACCCCATTCCTCCTGAAGCTCTCCTGCTCAAACACCTCTGTCAACAAGTCTGCGCTCCACGTGGTCAGTGCCACCATGTGCCTGAGCCCCTGCCTCTTCACTGCAGGCTCCTATGCACTCATCATGGAGGCCATCCTGGGGATTTTCTCTGCCCAATGCAGAAGGAAGGCCTTCTCCACTCGTGCATCCACCCTCACTGTCGTGGTGGTCTTCTATGGAACAGCCAACTTCCAATATGACAGGCCCAGAGAAGGCTAGACATGGACACCCTGGTCTCTGTGCTCTTCTGTGGGATGAGACCCCTGTTGAGCCCCGTCATTCACAGCCTGAGAAGCAATGAGTTCCAGAGTGCCCTGAAGAAGCTGGCTGGAGGGTGTGCATCCCTTTTCACGATCAAAGTCTAGACCAATCTTCAAACTGCAGTATACAGTCATCTGACAAATGATGTTACCCAGGGACTTGTAGGCACCTGGTTAGAGAGTCTGTATCTGGAGCTTCAACTCCAACTCCCGCTTTTAAAATCTCTGAGACTCTTTTTTCTCCTCTCTTTTCACAAACACCCTTTTCTCACTTTCAGGTTCAAGTGTGTCGGACACCTTGTGTGGGTGTTCAGCATCATCTCTGTCCTTTGGTGTTCTCCTTACACCAGAGGGACAGAAATATGAGAACCTCGTTTCCCACACTCCCCTGCCTTCAGGCCTCTATTTTAGGAGGTTCTGTCAAGATCAGCCAAACACTAGGCAGAGAGGAAGAAAGGAAAAAAAGAAAGCAGGTTCTTTTGGATCCCATAGCAGCAGCAGCAAACCAGCCCTGTAGAGCAGGAACTAATCTCCTTGGTGCCAGGAGCTGTGTGTGCAGGGTCCTAGACAGCTGTTCCTGAATGTGGGTCACAGTAGCATGGAATGAGCGTCTCTTTCCAGGGAAGTTAGGGTTTCCATATATGGGGTGGTGTCACCTGCCCTATTTTCCTTTTTTCTTCCAGATCTCCCAACCATTTTATAATTTTTTCTGTGTCAACTTCCTCTACCCTAAGACATCAAGAGTCGTTCTTCATCTCTACCTGACCACGGTGGCAATGTCCACAATAGTGGTTTACATCAGAGATGGTTCTAGATAACAGATCTGAGAAGGTAGGTTAGATGTTTGACCTGAGGGAATTGAATATGTTGATGATGTCACAGCTCATGGGAAAGGAGACCTGATAATTCCTGGTGTGCAATGACCCAACAGAGACTTTAAGTTATCGTGGCCTGAAATCAAATGTCTATGGAAAACTGAGCTTTGGAATAACAACATCGAACTTCAGGGTGGGAATGAACATTACAACATGACTACAGACTGCTGTTACTGACTGGAGTGGGAGACTTACAGAAAGAAATGATAGGTTCAAGCATTATATTCCTCCCTAAAGTCAGGTTCAGATCATCAGAAAATTTTCTCTCTGGAAACTGATAAAGGTTAATATCAGAATAAAACATCCAATTCTCCAAATTAAAGAAGTACAAAGAAAAATTATAAATCCACAATTTCTCCAGGTCTCTCTTATATCAATTAGGACATTATTGGGGGAATGATTGATACCCTCTTAATTAGAATGGCAAAATACCAATGGAATTAGACAAATATCAGAGCCTTGAACCCTGAAATCTCCATTAACCCTCTTTGCTGTCAGAAGCAGCCCCTCCTCCCCCAAGGAGACAAGCTTTCCCTAAATTGAAGACCCTATGGTGACTCTACCTGGGCTGTTGTCATTTTTTTTAAAAGAGAGTGAGAGAGAAGAGGAGAGGAGAGGAGAGGGGGAGAGAGAGAGAGAGAGAGAGAGAGAGAGAGAGAGAGAGAGAGAGAGAGAGAGAGAAAGAGAGAGAGAGAGAGAATTTTTAATATTCATTTTCTAGTTCTCGGCGGACACAATATCTTTGTTGGTATATGGTGCTGAGGATCGAACCGGGGCCGTACGCGTGCCAGGCAAGTGCTCTACTGCTTGAGCTACATCCCCAGTCCAATTGTCTTTATGATGCTCATCCATCATCTCACATTGTCACCAGACTCTTAATTGGGGTCTGATCCTAGAACGCCTCAGGTAAGAGTATAAAATATAGCCCAGGAGAGTATAAGGGTCACACCAAAATAAAAGGTAAATATTTTACTGTATTTTATTAATAGGAGCCTTAAGAATATATAAGAAAATTTGTTTGAGTCTTCTAGACCAAAGAAGTCAGGACATATTGCTGGATCATCTTGAATGCAGTCAAAGGGACGTAATCACCAGAAATGTTAGGGCCAAGGATTTTCCTGAGCCACGGGGAGTGGCTATTAGACTCTCTTTGGTTGATGGACTGAAATCTGGACTCAGTGTTTGCTTAAGTTCAATGACCAATATTATCCTGGAATAATGGAGAGGATGGTGATCAGAAATAAATAAGGTGTTGGGTGGCGTGTTATGTGACCCCTTCCCTGGCCTACAGCTAGATTTGGAGGAGGGCCTGGAGCACCAGCCTTCGCCAAGGCCTCGTGGACATGCGTTCAGAAGGCAGCACCAGATCTTTGTGGAACCCGCAGCCACTGTCCACGGCAGCCTAGGAAGATATTAACAGATGGCATTCTTGAAACGGGCTTCCTGATTTCAGTGGGAATAAGGGGACTCTTAAGTAGAAGAGGCCATGTGGTGGAGCAGTGATCAGAACATTTGAATCTGTAGAGATTTTTGACAGTGGTAAATGATCGTGGTATTTATAGATGGGAAAAAATGGGCACCCTCCTAGAATAGTGCCTGTCCCATGTAATGTGAAACTCTTCTTTTCACACTTCATTGGTGCATTGTAGTGGTCCATAATGGTGGGATTTGCTGAGACATATTTGAACATGCACACAAAATAACCGTGAACTTTGGCCAATATCATTCCAATATTTCCCTTTTCCTCACCTCCTCCCCTGGTGCCTTGACTCTACTGATCTTCCTTCAACTCATGATGAGACTCCCTTCCCAACTTTCCTTCCTTTTCCCCCTCTAGCTTTAACAGAGGAAAAACATATGGCCCTTAACTTTCTGAGTTGCTTATTTCTCTTAATGTTCTGAAGATCCATCCATCTTCCAGCATGACATAATTTCGTTCTTCTTTATGGCTGAATGAAATTCCAGTGTGCATATACCAGATGTTCTTTATCCATTCTTCCACTGCTGTCACCTCCGCTGGTTCATGGGCATGTATGTGTCATTATAGTATGATGACTTCGATCCGCTGTGATAAATACCAAGGAGAGGTAGAGCTGGGTCACAGGGTCGTCCATGGCTACTCCTGAGGAGCCTCCTTCCTGATTTCCATGGTGGTTGTGCTGATTTACATGCCCACCAACAGGGTGAGAGTGCTCCTTTCTCTCTAATTCTCTCCTTGTCACACTCATTTCTGTTTGTATTTTTGGTGGTTGCCTTTGTCACTGAAGTGAGATGAAATCTCAGGGTAGTCTTGACTTGCAAGTATTTTCATATATTTGTTGGCCACTAACATATTTTCTTCTAAGACGTGTCTGTTTAGTTCATTTAGTTTTCCATTTGGTAATTGGGCTATATGATAATTGGGTTATATAATAATTTTGGGTTTCATGTTAAGTTTTTTGAGTTCTTTATTAATATTCTGAATATTCATCTTCTTTTAAAAGAGTCCCTCATAAAGATTTTCTCCCTTTCCATAGCTTCTCTCTTCATATTCTAGTTGTCTCCTTTGCTGTGCAGAACCTTCTAAATTTCATGCCATCCTATTAGCTAACTTTTGGTGTTATCTCCTGAGCTTTGGAATCCTATTGAGAAAGTCATTGCCTCTGCCTGTAGGTTGGTGTATTGACTTTTTTTTTTCTAGAAACTGCATAATTTCTTGTCTAGTCCCTGTGTCTTTAATGCATTTTGAGTTGATTTTTTCAAGGGTGAGCAATAGTTCAGGTCTCATTCTTCTGCATTTGGACAGGGGTGTAGAAGGACTGTTTCAGAGAGTAGATGTTAAAGACTGGGGTGCAGAAGAACTGTTGCAGAAAGCAGAGTTTGGAGACTGGGGTGCACAAGGATCGTTGCAGAGAGCAGAGTTTTCACACTGAGGTGCAGAAGGACTGTTGCAGAGAGCAGATGTTGGAGATTGGGGTACAGAAAGACTTTTGCAGAGAACAGAGGTTGGAGACAATGGTGCAAAAGGATGGTTGCAGACAGCAGAGGTTAGAGTCTGGGGTGCAGAAGGACCATTGCAGAGGTCAGAGTTTGGGAACTGAGGTGCAGAAGGATTGTTACAGAGAATAGAAGTTGAAGACTCTGGTGCAGAAGGACCCTTACAGGGAGCAGAGGTTGGAGACTGCAGTACAGAAGGACTGTTACAGAGAGCAGAGGTTGGAGACTGGGCTGGAGAAGAACTGTTTCAAAGAGCAAATGTTGCAGTCTAGGGTGCAAAACAACTGTTCCATGGAGAAGAGGATGGAGACTGGAGTATAGAAGGACTGTTGCAGAGAGCAGAGGTTGCAGACTGAGTTTCAGAAGGACTGTTACAGAGGGCAGAGTGTGAGGACTGTGGTGGAAACGACGGATACAGAAAGCAGAGTTTGGATACTGGGGTGCATAAGGACCCTTACAAAGAACAAAGTATGGAGACTGCAGTACATACGGATGTTTACAGAGAGCAAAGTTTAAAGACTGGGGTGCAGAACAACTTTTATAGAGAACAGAGTTTGTAGACTGGGGTAAAAAAAATTTTGGGGGTGAGCAGAGTATAAAGAATGGGGGGTATAAGGACTGTTGCAGATAGCAGAAGTGAAGACTGGGTTATAAAAAAACTGTTGCAGAGAGCAGATGTTGGAGACTTTGGTGCAGAAAAACTGTTGCATAGAGTAGACGTTGGAGACTGTGGTTAAGGAATAATCTTACAGAGAGCAGAGGTTAAAGAATGGGGCAAAGAAGGCCTCTTCTATAGAGTGGAGTTTGGAGATTGGGGTGCAGAAGGACTGTTAGAGACAGCAGAGTTTTGAGACTGGGTTGCAGAAGGATCTTACAAAGGTCAGGGGTTTGAGAATGAGGTGCAGATGGACTGTCGCAGAGACAAGAGTTTGAAGACTGGGGTGAAGAAGGACTGTTACAGAGTGCAGAGATTTGAGACTGGGGTGAAGTAGGACTGTTGAAGAAAACAGAGGTTGGAGACTGGAGTGCAGAAAGACCTTTTCAGAGAGAAGAGGTTGGAGACTGAGGTGCAGAATTATTGTTACAGAGAGCAGAGTTTGGAGACTGGGTTGCAGAAGGACTCTTTCAGGGAGCAGAGGTAGGAGACTGGTGTTCAAAAGGATCTTACAGAGAGTGAAGGTTGGAGACTGGGGTGCAGAAGGAATTGTGTAGAGAGCAGAGTTTAAAGACAGGGGTATAGAATGACTGATAGAGAAAGCAGATGTTGGAGACTGGGGTGCAGAAGGACCGTTACAGAGAGCAGACGTAGGAGACTCCAGTTCAGAAGGACTGTTACAGAGAGCAGAAGCTGGAGACTGGGGTGCAGAAGGACTGTTACAGAGAGCAGAGTTTTCAGACTAGGGTGCAGAAGGACTGAAAGAGAAAGCAGATGTCAGAGACCGGGGTGCAGCAGGACCGTTACAGAGAGCAGAGTTAGGAGACTCCGGTTCAGAAGGACTGTTACAGAGAGCAGTGTTTTAAGACTGGGGTGCAGAAGGCCTGATAGAGAAAGCAGATGTTGGAGATTGGGGTGCAGAAGAACTGTTGCAGAGAGCAGATTTTCAAGACTGGGGTTCAGAATGACTGTTGCAGAGAACAGAGGTTGAAGACCTGGGTGCAGAACGACCGTTACAGAGAGCAGAGGTAGGAGACTCCGGTTCAGAAGGACTGGTACAGAGAGCAGAGGTTGGATACTGGGGTGCAGAAGGACTTTTACAGAGAGCAGAGTTTAAAGACTGGGGTGCAGAAGGTCTGATAAAGAAACCAGATGTTGGAGACTGGGGTGCATAAATACCATTACAGAGAGCAGAGGTAGGAGACACCAGATCAGAAGGACTGTTACAGAGTGCAGAGGTTGGAGACTGGGGTGTAAGAGGACCGTTGCAGAGAGCGAGGTTGGAGACCGAGGTGCAGAAGAAATGCTGCAGAGAGCAGAAGTTAGAGACTGGGGTGCAGAAGGCTCGTTGCAGAGAGTAGAGGTTGGAGAATGGGGTGCAGAAGGCCTCTTACAGAGAGCAGAGTTTGGAGGCTAGGATGCAGAAGGCCTGTTACAGAGAGCAGAGGTTGGATCCTGGGGTGCAGAAGGACTCTTACAGAGAGCAGAGTTTGCAGACTGGGTTTCAGAAGAGTTTTAAAGAAACCAGAGGTTGGAGACTGAGGTGCAGAAGAAATGCTGCAGAGAGCAGAAGTTAGAGACTGGGGTGCAGAAGGCTTGTTGCAGAGAGTAGAGTTTGGAGAATGGGGTGCAGAAGGCCTCTTACAGAGAGCAGAGTTTGGAGGCTAGGATGCAGAAGGCCTATTACAGAGAGCAGAAGTTGGAGACTCGGGTGCAGAAGGATTATTGTAGAGAGCAGAGTTTTCAGACTGAGGTACAGAAAAACTTTTGCAAAGAGCAGATATTGGATACTGAGGTGCACAAGGACTGTTGCAGCGAGGAGAAGTTGAAGACTGGGGTGCAGAAGGATCGTTGCAGAGAGCACAGGTTGGAGACTGGGGTTTGGAAGGACTTGTACAGAAAGCAGAGGTTGGAGACTGTGCTGCAGAAGGCCTGTTACAGACAGCAGAGTTTGGAGACTGGGGTGCTGAAGGACTGTTACAGAGAGCAGAGGTTGGAGACTAGGTTTCAGAAGGATGTTACAGAGAGCAGAAGTTGGAGACTGTGGTGCACAAAAACTGATACAGAAAGCAGAGTCTGGAAACTGGGGTGCAGTAGGACCCTTACAGAGAGCAAAGGTTGGAGACTGTGGTATAGAAGGACTGTTAAAGAGAACAGAGGTTGGAGACTGGGTTGAAGAATAACTGTTTTAGAGAACAGAGTTTTGAGACTGGGGTGCAGAAGGATAGTTTCAGAGAGCAGAGTTTGGAGACTGGGTTGCAGAAGGATCATAAAAGAGAGCAGACTTTGGAGACTGTGGTGCAGAAGGACTTTTACAGAGAGCACAGTTTGAAGACTGGAGTGCAGTAGTTCTTTTACAGAGAGCACAGGTTGGAGACTGAGGTGCAAAAGGACCCTTACAGAGACCAGAGGTTGGAGACTGCAGTACAGAAGGACTGTTTCAGAGAGCAGTGGTTGGAGACAGGTGTGCAGAAGGATCTGACAGACAGCATAGGTTGAAGACTGGGGTGCAAAAGGATTTTTGCTGAGAGCAGAGGTTGGAGACTGGGGTTCAGAAGGATCATTGAAGAGAGAAGAGAATGGAGACTCGGGTCAAATGGCCTGTTACAGAAAGCAGAGTTGAAGATTGGGGTGTAGAATACCTGTTACAGAGAGTGTTGCTTGGAGACTGGGGTGCGGAAGAACAGTTACAGATAGCAGAGTTTAAAGACTGGGTTGCAAAAGGATCTTACAGAGAGCAGCGGTTGAAGACTTAGGTACAGAAGGACTGTTAAAGAGAGAAGAGGTTGGAGACTGAGGTGGAGAAGGATCGTTGCAGAGAGCAGAGTTTTCAGACTGAGGTGCAGAAGGCCTGTTAAAGAAAGCATAGGTTGGAGACTGGTGTGTAGAACGACTGTTGCAGAGAGTAGATGTTGGAGATTGGGGTCCAGAAGGATTGTTGCTGACAGCAGAGGTTGGAGACTGGGGTGGAGAAAAACTGCTGCAGAGAGTAGAGGTTGGAGACTGAGGTGCAGAAGGACTGTAACAGAGAACAGAGGTTGGAGACGGGTTCAGAAGGACTGATACAGAAAGCAGACCTTGGTGACCTAGGTGCAGAAGGACTGTTGCAGAGAGCAGAGGTTTGAGACTGGGGTGGAGAAGGACTGTTGCAGAGAGAAGATGTTGGAGACTGGGGTGCAGAAGGACTGTTGCAGAGAGCAGAGATTGGAGACTGGGATGCAGAAGGAGTATTGCAGAGAGTAGAGGTTGCAGACTATGGTGCAGAAGGACTGTAACAAAGAGCACAGGATGGAGACTGGGGTGCTGAATAAGTGTTGTAAAGAACAGTGGTTGAAGACTTGGGTGCAGAGGGATCATTGCAGAAAGCAGAGGTTGGAGACTGGGTTTCAGAAGGATCTTATAGAGAGCAGAATTAGGACACTGAGGTGCAGAAGGAGTGTTGCAGAGAGCAGAGGTTTGAGATTGGGGCGCAGAAGTACTTTTGCAGAGAGCAGAGGTTGGAGTCTGAGGTGCAGAAGGTCTCTTACAGAGACCAGAGGTTAGAGACCGGGGTGCATAAAGACTGATACAGAAAGCAGAGTTTGGAGACTGGTGTGCAGAAATACCGTTACAGAGAGCAGAGTTTGGAGACTGCAGTACAGAAGGACTGTTACAGAGAGCAGAGGTTGGAGATTGCTGTGGAAAAGGACTGTTACAGAGAGCATAATTTGGAGACTTGGGGGGGGAAGGACTGTTGCAGAGAGCAGAGGTTGAAAACTGGGGTACAGAAGGACTGTTGCAAAGAGCAGAGGTTGCAGAGTGAGGTGCAGAAGGACTGTTAAAAAGAGCACAGTTTGGAGACTGTTGTGCCGAAGGACTGTTGCAGAGAGCAGAGGTTGAGAACTGGGGTACAGAAGGACTGTAGCAAAGAGCAGAGTGTGCAGAGTGAGGTGCAGAAGGACTGTTAAAAAGAGCACAGTTTGGAGACTGTGGTGCCGACGGACTGTTGCAGAGAGCAGAGGTTGAAAACTGGGGTACAGAAGGACTGTTGCAAAGAGCAGAGGTTGCAGAGTGAGGTGCAGAAGGACTGTTAAAGATAGAAGAGTTTGGAGACTGTGGTGCCGAAAGACTGTTGTAGAGATCAGATGTTGGAGACTGGGGTGCAGAAGGTCTGTTGCATAGAGTAGAGGTTGGAGACTTGGGTTCAGAAGGACTATTGCAGAGAGTAGAGGTTGGAGATTGGGTTGCAAGAGAACTGTTGCAGAGAGCAGAGGTTGGATACTTGGTGGAGAAAGACTGTTGCAGGGACTAGCATTTGGAGATTGGGGATCCACAGGACTGTTGCAGAGAGCAGAGGTTGGAGACTGAAGTGGAGAAGGATTGTTACAGAGAGCAGAGGTTGGAGACTGGGGTGCAGAAGGACTGATACAAAAAGCAGAGGTTGAAGACTGGGGTGCAGAAGGACTGTTGCAAAGAGCAGAGGTTGGAGACTAGGGTGGAGAAGGACAGTTGTCGAGAGCAGATGTTGGAGACTGGGTTGCAGATGGAGTGTTGCAGAGAGCAGAGTTTGGAGTCTTGGGTTCAGTACAACTATTGCAGAGAGCAGAGGTTGCAGACTGAGGTGCAGAAGGACTGTTACAGCAGCAGAGTTTGGAGACTGTGGTGCAGAAGGATTGATACAGAAACCAGAGGTTGAAAACTGGTCTGCAGAAGGACCATTACAGAAAACAGATGTTGGAGACTGCAGAACATAAGGACTGTTACAGAGAGCAGAGGTTGGAAACTGAGGTGCAGAAGGACTGTTACAGAGAGTAGATATTGAAGAGTGAGGTGTAGAAAGACCATTGCAGAGAGCAGAGGTTGGAGACTAAGGTGCAGAAGGGCTGTTTTGGAGTGCAGAAGTTGGAGAATTGGGTGTAGAAGGACTGTTGCAGAGAGCATAGGTTGGAGATTGGGGTGCAGAAAGACTATTGCAGACAGCAGAATTTGGAGACTGAGGTGCAGAAGGACTGTATAGAGAGCAGAGTTTGGGGACTTGAGTACAGAAGGACTGATAGAGTAAGCAGGGGATGGAGACTGGTGTGCAGAAAGACAGTTACAGAGAGAAGAGTTTTGAAACTGCAGTACAGAAGGAGTGTTACACAGAGCAGAGGTTGGAGACTGGACTTGAGAAGGACTGTTACAGAGATCAGATGTTGGAGACTGGGGTGCAGAAGAACTGTTGCAGAGAGTAGGGGTTGGAGATTGGGGTGGAAAAGGATTGTTGCTGAGACCAAAATTTGGAGTCTGAGGTGCAGAAGGACTTTTACAGAGAGCAGTGGTTAGAGACTTGAGTGCAGAAGTACTGATACAGAAAGCAGAGATTCGAAACTGGGGTGCAAAAGGACTATTGTAGAGAGCAGATGTTGGAGACTTGGGTGCAGAAAGACTGTTTCATAGAGTAGAGGTTGGAGACTTGGGTGCAGAAGGACTATTGCAGAGAGTAGAGGTTAGAGATTGGGGTGCAGAAGAACTGTTTCAGAGAGTAGAGGTTGAAGACTAGGGTGGAGAAAGACTGTTGCAGAGAGTAGCATTTGGAAATTGGGTGCCACAGGACTGTTGCAGAGAGAAGAGGTTGGAGAGTGAAGTGGAGAAGGACTGTTACAGAGAACAGAGTTTGGAGACTGGAGTGCAGAAGGACTGATACAGAAAGCAGAAGTTGGAGACTGGTGTGCAGAAGGACTATTGCAGAGAGCAGAGGTTGCGGACTGATGTGCAGAAGGACTGTTACAGCAGCAGAGTTTGGAGACTGTGGTGCAGAAGGACTGATACAGAAAGCAGAGGTTTGAAACTAGGGTGCAGAAGGACCATTAAAGAAAACAGAGGTTGCAGACTGCGGAACAGAAGGACTGTTACAGAGAGCAGAGGTTGGAGACTTGGGTGCAGAAGAAGTGTTGTAGAAAACAGAGGTTGGTGACTGGAGTGTAGAAAGACCATTGCAGAGAGAAGTCTTGGAGACTGAGGTGCAGAAAAATTGATACAGACAGCATAGGTTGGAGACTGGGGTGCAGTAGGACTGTTGCAGAGAGCAGAGGTTGGAGATTGGGGTGCAGCATAACTCTTGCAGAGAGCAGAGTTTGGAGTCTGACGTGAAGAAGGACTGATACAGAAAGCAGAGTTTGGAGACTGGGATTCAGAAGGACCATTAAAGAGAGCAGAGGTTTGAGATTAAAGTACAGAAGGACTGTTACAGAGAGCAGAGTTTGGAGACTGGGGTGTAGAAGTACTGTTACAGTAAGAAAAGGTTGGAGAATGGGGTGCAGAATAAGTTTTGTAGAGAACAGAGTTTGGAGACTTGGGTGCAGAAAGACCATTGTAGAAAGCAGAGTTTAGACTGGGGAGCAGAAGGATCGTTACAGAGATCAGAGTTTGGAGACTGCAGTACACAAGGACTGTTACAGAGAGCAGAGGTTGGAGACTGGCTTGGAGAAGGACTGTGGCAGAGAGCAGATTTTGGAGACTGGTGTGCAGAAGGACTGTTGCAGAGAGCAAGGTTTAAGAATGGGGTGCAGAAGGACTTTTGCAGAGAGCAGAGGTTGCAGAGTGAGGTGCATAAAGACTTTTACAGAGAGCAGAGTTTGTAGACTGTGTTGCAGAAGGACTGATACAGAAAGCAGAGGTTGGAGACTGAGGTTAAGAATAACCCTTACAGAGAATAGAGGTTGAAGACTCTTGTACACAAGAACTTTTGTAGAGAACAGAAGTTGGAGACTGGGGTGCATAAGGACCATTGCAGAGAGCAGAATATGAAGACTGAAGGGTTTGGAAACTGAGGTTCAGAAGAATCTTACAGAGAGAAGAGTTTGGAAACTGGGGTGCAGAAGGACTGATGCAGAGAGCACAGTTTGGAGACTTGGGTGAAGAAAGATCGTTGCAGAGAGCAGAGTATAGAGAGTGGGGTGCCGAAGAACTGTTACAAAGAGCAGAGGTTGGAGACTTGGGTGCAGAAGGCCTGTTACAGAGATCAGAGTTTGGAGACTGGGGTGTAGTAGGACTGTTACAGAGAGCAGAGGTTGGAGACTTGATTGCAGAAGGACTGATACAGAAAGCAGAGGTTTGAGACTGGGGTGCAGAAGGACCGTTAGAGAGAGAAGTGTTTGGAAACTGCAGTACAGAAGGACTGTTACAGAGAGCAGAGGTTGGATACTGGGGTAAAGAAGAACTGTTGGAGAGATCAGATGTCGGAGACTGGGGTGCAGAAGGACTGTTGCAGAGAGTAGAGTTTGGAGATTGGGGTGTAGAAGAATTGTTACAGAGAGGATAGGTTGGATCTGGGGTGCAGAAGGACTGTTGCAGAAAGGTGAGGTGGGAGACTGAGGTGCAGAAGGATTGTTACAGAGTGCGGTTGAATGTTTCTGGGGTACAGAAGACTGAACCAAAGAGAAGAGGTTGGAGACTGCGGTGCAGAAGGCCTGTTACAGAGAGCAGAGTTTGGAGACTGAGGTAATTAAGGATCGTTACAGAGAGCAGATGTTGCAGACTGACGTGCAGAAGGACTTTTACTAAGAGAAGAGGTTGGAGATTGGGGTATAGAAGGATTCTTACAGAGAGCAGACGATAGAGACTGGGGAGCAGAAGGAGTGTTACAGAGAGCAGAGTTTGGATATTGGGTTGCAGAAGAACTGTTAGAGAGAAAAGCTGTTTGAGACTGGGGTGCAAAAGGCCTGTAACAGAGAGCACAAGTTGGAAACTGAGGTGCAGAAAGACTGTTGCAGAGAGCAGAGTTTGGAGACTGTTTTGCAGAAGGACTCTTTCAGAGAGCAGAGTTTGGAACTGCAATACAGAAGGACTGTTACCGAGAGTAGATCTTGGAGACTGGGGTGCAGAAGAATTGTCACAGATAACAAAGTTTGGAAACTGGGGTGCAGAAGAATCTTATAGAGACAAGAAGTTAGAGACTGGGCTGCAGAAGGACTGTTGCAGAGAGCAAACGTTGGAGACTGTGGTGCAGAAGGATCGTTGCAGAGAGTAGAGGTTGGAGACTTGCGTGTAGAAGGACTGTTGCAGAGAACAGATGTTTTAGACAGAGAGATGAGTTTAGAGACTGGGTTGCAGAAAGATCTTACATAGAGCAGAGTTTGGAGACTGAGGTGAAGAAAAAAATGATACTCAGAGCAGAGTTTGGAGACTGGGGTGCAGAAGGACTGTTGCCGAGAACATAGGTTGGAGACTGGCGTGCAGAAGGACCGTTGCAGAGAACAGAGGTTGGAGAATGGGGTGGACATGGAATGCTACAGAGAGAAGAGTTTGAAAACTGGGGTGCAGGAAAATTTACAGAGAGCAAAGGTTGGAGACTGAGGGGCAGAAGGACTTTTGCTGAGAGCAGTGATTGGAGACTGGGTTGCAAAAGTATAGTCGCAGAAAGCAGAGGTTTAAGACTGGGGTGCAGTAGGACCATTGCAGAGGTAAGAGTTTGGAAACTGAGGTGCACAAGGATTGTTGGAGATTACACAGCTTGGGAACTGGGGTGCAGAAAAATCATTGTAGAGAGCAGAGGTTTGAGATTGGGATTCAGAAGGACTGTTACAGAGAACAGAGATGGAGACTGCGGTGCAGAAGTCCTGTCACAGAGAGCAGAGTTTGGTGAAGGGATGCAGAACGACTGTTACAGAGGGCAGAGTTTGGAGACTGGGTTGCAGAAGGATCTTACAGAGAGCAGATGTTGGAGACTGAGGTGCAGAAGGACTGTTACAAGGAGTAGAGGTTGGAGACAGAGGTGCAGAAGGACTGTTACACAGAGCAGAGGTTGAAGACTGGGTTGTAGAAGGACTGCTGCAGAGAGCAGAGGTTGGAGACTTGGGTGCAGAAAGACTGTTTCAGAGAGCAGAATTTGGAGCCTGAGGTGCAGAAGGACTGTTACAGAGAGCAGAGTTTGGAGACTGGGATGCAGAAGGACCGTTACAGAGAGCAGAGTTTGGAGACCTGGGTACAGAAGGACTGTAGCAGAGAGTAGATGTTGTAGACTGTGGTTCAGAAGCACTGTAAACGAGAGCAGAGGTTAGAGAATGGGGTGCAGAAGTAAGGTTGCAAAGAGCAGAGGTTGGAGAAAGATGTAGAGAAGGACTATTACAGAGAGCAGAGGTTGGAAACAGTGGTGCAGAAGGACATATACCAAAAGCAGAGGCTTGAGATCGTGGTGCAGAAGGACCGTTACAGAGAGCAGAGGTTGAAGACTGCGGTACAGAAGGGCTGTTACAGAGAGTAGAGGTTGGAGAATTGGGAGCAGAAGAACTGTTGCAGAGACCAGAGTTTGGAGACTGGGGTGCAGAAGAACCAGTGCAGAATCCAGAGGTTGGAGACTGTGGTGGAAAAGGAATGTTACAGAGAGCAGAGTTTGAAAACTGGTATGCAGACGGATCTTACAGAAAGCAGACATTGTAGATCGAGGTGCAGCAAGACTGTTACAGAGAGCAGAATTTGGAGACTGGGGTGCAGAAGGATCCTTGCAGACAGCAGAGTTTCCAGACTAAGGCACAGAAGGACTGTTGCTGAGAGCAGATATTGGAGACTTGGGTGCAGAAGGACTGTTGCAGAGAGCAGATTCTGGAGACTGGGATGCAGAAGGATCATTGCAGAGAGCAGAGGTTAGACACTGGGGTACAGAAGGACTGTTACACAGAGCAGAGGTTGGAGACTGGGGTGAACAAGGACTTTTCAGAGAGCAGATGTTGGGGACTTGGGTGCAGAAGGACTGTTGCAGAGAGCAGATGTTGGAGACTCTGATGCAGAAGGATCATTGCAGAGAGCAGAGGTTGGACACTGGGCTGCAGAAAGACTGTTACACAGAGTAGAGGTTGGAGACTAGGGTGAAGAAGGACTGTTGCAGGAAGCAGGTGTTGGAGACTTGGGTGCAGAAGGACTGTTGCAGAGAGCAGAATTTGGAGACTGAGGTCCAGAAGGACTGTTGCAGATAGCCGAGTTTGGGAGACTGGGGTGCAGAAGGACCGTTACAGAGAGCAGAGTTTGGAGACTGCAATACAGGAGGACTGTTACAGAGAGAAGTGGTTGGAGATTGGGGTGGAGAAGAAATGTTTCAGAGTGCAGATGTTGGAGACTGGGGTGCAGAAGAACTTTTGCAGAGAACAGATGTTGGAGACTGAGGTGCAGAAAGAATGTTAAAGAGAGCAAAATTTGTAGACAGGGGTAAAGAATTACTGATACAGAAAGCAGAGTTTGGAGACTTTGGTTCAGAAAAACAGTTACAGAGAGCAGAGGTTGAGACTGAGGTTCAGAAGGACTGTTGCAGAGAGCAGAGATTAGAAAATGGGGTGCAGAAGGACTGTTAAAGAGAGCAGAGTTTGGAGACTAGGGTACAGTAGAACCGGTGCAGAATCCAGAGGCTGGAGACTGTGGTGGAAAAGAAATGTTACAGAGAGCAGAGTCTCAGAAACTGGGATGCAGAA
>NW_027522148.1:0-30939 GCF_052094955.1 Ictidomys tridecemlineatus | reverse complement strand
CCCCTTTCCATCAAAGTGATTTTCGCCAGTCTCTGCTTAGGGCTACATTAACAGCAATTCAAACCATAGAGATAGAACTTGAAACTGCTTTATTGTGTCAAGTTTCAAAGAGCTAGTACAAACCGTCTGTCATTTAGAGTTCCAAATACATGTATCCCTATAGGAGAAAACAGAGTGAAACCAAAAAATGAAAACGATTACTGTAAACGAACGGTTTAACGTAGAAGAACGAAATTTGGTGAGCCAAGTGCTTTTGGTGTACTTATCATTACCTGAAAGAATCAACAAGATATGGTGAAAAAATGTTTGCTGAGATTTCAGGCAACTCGTAGTTTTTTTGGAAGCTTGGCAACCCCTGTTCCATCAAAGTGATTTTCGCCAGTCTCTGCTTAGGGCTACATCAACAGCAAACAAACCATAGAGATAGAACTTGAAACTGCTTTATTGTGTCAAGTTTCAAAGAGCTAGCACAAACCGTGTTTGATTTAGAGTTCCAAATACATGTATCCCTATAGGAGAAAACAGAGTGAAACCAAAAAATGAAAACGGTTACTGCAAACGAACGGTTTAACCTAGAAGAACGAAATTTGGTGAGCCAAGTGGTTTTGGTGTACTGATCATTACCTGAAAGAATCATCAAGATTGGGTGAAAAAATGTTTGCTGAGATTTCAGGCAACTCGTAGTTTTTTGGAAGCTTGGCAACCCCTTTCCATCAAAGTGATTTTCGCCAGTCTCTGCTTAGGGCTACATCAACAGCAAACAAACCATAGAGATAGAACTTGAAACTGCTTTATTGTGTCAAGTTTTCAAAGAGCTAGTACAAACCGTCTGTCATTTAGAGTTCCAAATACATGTATCCCTATAGGAGAAAACAGAGTGAAACCAAAAAATGAAAACGGTTACTGCAAACGAACCGTTTAACGTAGAAGAACGAAATTTGGTGAGCCAAGTGGTTTTGGCGTACTGATCATTACCTGAAAAATCATCAAGATATGGTGAAAAAATGTTTGCTGAGATTTCAGGCAACTCGTAGTTTTTTGCAACATTGGCAACCCCTTTCCATCAAAGTGATTTTCGCCAGTCTCTGCTTAGGGCTACATGAACAGCAAACAAACCATAGAGATAGAACTTGAAACAGCTTTATTGTGTCAAGTTTCAAAGAGCTAGCACAAACCGTGTTTGATTTAGAGTTCCAAATACATGTATCCCTATAGGAGAATACAGAGTGAAACCTAAAAATGTAAACGGTTACTGCAAACGAACGGTTTAACATAGGAGAACGAAATTTGGTGAGCCAAGTAGTTTTGGTGTAATGATCATTACCTGAAAGAATCATCAAGATTGGGTGAAAAATATTTGCTGAGATTTCAGGAAACTCGTAGTTTTTTGGAAGCTTGGCAAGCCTTTCCATCAAAGTGATTTTCGCCAGTCTCTGCTTAGGGCTACATCAACAGCAAACAAACCATAGAGATAGAACTTGAAACTGCTTTATTGTGTCAAGTTTCAAAGAAGCTAGTACAAACCGTCTGTCATTTAGAGTTCCAAATACATGTATCCCTATAGGAGAAAACAGAGTGAAACCAAAAAATGAAAACGGTTACTGCAAACGAACGGTTTAACCTAGAAGAACGAAATTTGGTGAGCCAAGTGGTTTTGGTGTACTGATCATTACCTGAAAGAATCATCAAGATATGGTGAAAAAATGTTTGCTGAGATTTCAGGCAACTCGTAGTTTTTTGCAACATTGGCAACCCCTTTCCATCAAAGTGATTTTCGCCAGTCTCTGCTTAGGGCTACATCAACAGCAAACAAACCATAGAGATAGAACTTGAAACTGCTTTCTTGTGTCAAGTTTCAAAGAGCTAGCACAAACCGTCTTTCATTTAGAGTTCCAAATACTTGTATCCCTATAGGAGAAAAGAGAGTGAAACCTAAAAATGAAAACGGTTACTGAAAACGAACGGTTTAACCTAGAAGAACGAAATTTGGTGAGCCAATTGGTTTTGGTGTACTGATCATTACCTTAAAGAATCATCAAGATTGGGTGAAAAAATGTTTGCTGAGATTTCAGGCAACTCGAATTTTTTTGGAAGCTTGGCAACCCTTTTCCATCAAAATGATTTTCGCCAGTCTCTGCTTAGGGCTACATCAACCAGCAAACAAACCATAGAGATAGCACTTGAAACTGCTTTATTGTGTCAAGTTTCAAAGAGCTAGCACAAACCGTGTTTGATTTAGACTTCCAAATACATGTATCCCTATAGGAGAAAACAGAGTGAAACCTAAAAATAAAAACGGTTACTGCGAGCGAACGGTTTAACCTAGAAGAACGAAATTTGATGAGCCAAGTGGTTTTGGTGTACTGACCATTACCTGAAAGAATCATCAAGATTGGGTGAAAAAATGTTTGCTGAGATTTCAGGCAACTCGTAGTTTTTTGGAAGCTTGGCAACCCCTTTCCATCAAAGTGATTTTCCTCCAGTCTCTGCTTAGGGCTACATCAACAGCAAACAAACGATAGAGATAGAACTTGAAACTGCTTTATTGTGTCATGTTTCAATAAGCTAGCACAAACCGTGTTTGATTTAGAGTTCCAAATACATGTATCCCTATAGGAGAAAACAGAGTGAAAACCTAAAAATGAAAACGGTTACTGCAAACGAACGGTTTAACCTAGAAGAACGAAATTTGGTGAGCCATGTAGTTTTGGTGTACTGATCATTACCTGAAAGAATCATCAAGATTGGGTGAAAAAAATGTTTGCTGAGATTTCAGGCAACTCGTTGTTTTTTGGAAGCTTGGCCACCCCTTTCCATCAAAATGATTTTCGCCAGTCTCTGCTTAGGGCTACATCAACAGCAAACAAACCATAGAGATAGAACTTGAAACTGCTTTCTTGTGTCAAGTTTCAAAGAGCTAGCACAAACCGTCTTTCATTTAGAGTTCCAAATACATGTATCCCTATAGGAGAAAAAGAGTGAAACCTAAAAATGAAAACGGTTACTGCAAACGAACGGTTTAACCTAGAAGAACGAAATTTGGTGAGCCAAGTGGTTTTGGTGTACTCATCATTACCTGAAAGAATCATCAAGATTGGGTGAAAAAAATGTTTGCTGAGATTTCAGGCAACTCGTAGTTTTTTGGAAGCTTGGCAACCCCTTTCCATCAAAGTGATTTTCGCCAGTCTCTGCTTAGGGCTACATCAACAGCAAACAAACCATAGAGATAGAACTTGAAACTGCTTTATTGTGTCAAGTTTCAAAGAGCTAGCAAAAACCGTGTTTGATTTAGAGTTACAAATACATGTATCCCTATAGGAGAAAACAGAGTGAAACCTAAAAATGAAAATGGTTACTGCAAAAAAACGGTTTAACCTAGAAGAACGAAATTTGGTGAGCCAATTGGTTTTGGTGTACTGATCATTACCTGAAAGAATCATCAAGATTGGGTGAAAAATGTTTGCTGAGATTTCAGGCAACTCGTAGTTTTTTGGAAGCTTGGCAACCCCTTTCCATCAAAGTGATTTTCGCCAGTCTCTGCTTAGGGCTACATTAACAGCAAACAAACCATAGAGATAGAACTTGAAACTACTTTATTGTGTCAAGTTTCAAAGAGCTAGTACAAACCGTCTGTCATTTAGAGTTCCAAATACATGTATCCCTATAGGAGAAAACAGAGTGAAACCAAAAAATGAAAACGGTTACTGAAAACGAACGGTTTAACCTAGAAGAACGAAATTTGGTGAGCCAAGTGGTTTTTGTGTACTGATCATTACCTGAAAGAATCATGAAGATATGGTGAAAAATGTTTGCTGAGATTTCAGGCAACTCCTAGTTTTTTGCAACATTGGCACCCCTTTCCATCAAAGTGATTTTCGCCAGTCTCTGCTTAGGGCTACATTAACAGCAAACAAACCATAGAGATAGAACTTGAAACTGCTTTATTGTGTCAAGTTTCAAAGAGCTATTACAAACCGTCTGTCATTTAGAGTTCCAAATACATGTATCCCTATAGGAGAAAACAGAGTGAAACCTAAAAATGAAAACGGTTACTGCAAACGAACGGTTTAACCTAGAAGAACGAAATTTGGTGAGCCAAGTGGTTTTGGTGTACTGATCATTACCTGAAAGAATCATCAAGATTGGGTGAAAAAATGTTTGCTGAGATTTCAGGCAACTCGTTGTTTTTTGGAAGCTTGGCCACCCCTTTCCATCAAAATGATTTTCGCCAGTCTCTGCTTAGGGCTACATCAACAGCAAACAAACCATAGAGATAGAACTTGAAACTGCTTTCTTTTGTCAAGTTTCAAAGAGCTAGCACAAACCGTCTTTCATTTAGAGTTCCAAATACATGTATCCCTATAGGAGAAAAAGAGTGAAACCTAAAAATGAAAACGGTTACTGCAAACGAACGGTTTAACCTAGAAGAACGAAATTTGGTGAGCCAAGTGGTTTTGGTGTACTCATCATTACCTGAAAGAATCATCAAGATTGGGTGAAAAAATGTTTGCTGAGATTTCAGGGAACTCGTAGTTTTTTGGAAGCTTGGCAACCCCTTTCCATCAAAGTGATTTTCGCCAGTCTCTGCTTAGGGCTACATTAACAGCAAACAAACCATAGAGATAGAACTTGAAACTGCTTTATGGTATCAAGTTTCAAAGAGCTAGTACAAACCGTCTGTCATTTAGAGTTTCAAATACATGTATCCCTATAGGAGAAAACAGAGTGAAACCAAAAAATGAAAACGGTTACTGCCAACGAACGGTTTAACCTAGAAGAACGAAATTTGGTGAGCCAAGTGGTTTTGGTGTACTGATCATTACCTGAAAGAATCATCAAGATATGGTGAAAAAATGTTTGCTGAGATTTCAGGCAACTCGTAGTTTTTTGCAACATTGGCAACCCCGTTCCATCAAAGTGATTTTCGCCAGTCTCTGCTTAGGGCTACATCAACAGCAAACAAACCATAGAGATAGAACTTGAAACTGCTTTATTGTGTCAAGTTTCAAAGAGCTAGCACAAACCGTGTTTGATTTAGAGTTCCAAATACTTGTATCCCTATAGGAGAAAAGAGAGTGAAACCTAAAAATGAAAACGGTTACTGAAAACGAACGGTTTAACCTAGAAGAACGAAATTTGGTGAGCCAATTGGTTTTGGTGTACTGATCATTACCTTAAAGAATCATCAAGATTGGGTGAAAAAATGTTTGCTGAGATTTCAGGCAACTCGAATTTTTTTGGAAGCTTGGCAACCGCTTTCCATCAAAGTGATTTTCGCCAGTCTCTGCTTAGGGCTACATCAACAGCAAACAAACCATAGAGATAGAACTTGAAACTGCTTTATTGTGTCAAGTTTCAAAGAGCTAGCAGAAACCGTCTTTCATTTAGAGTTGCAAATACATGTATCCCTATAGGAGAAAACAGAGTGAAACCTAAAAATGAAAACGGTTACTGCAAATGTACGGTTTAACCTAGAAGAACGAAATTTGGTGAGCCAAGTGGTTTTGGTGTACTGATCATTACCTGAAAGAATCATCAAGATTGGGTGAAAAAATGTTTGCTGAGATTCCAGGAAACTCGTAGTTTTTTGGAAGCTTGGCAACCCCTTTCCATCAAAGTGATTTTCTCCAGTCTCTGCTTAGGGCTACATCAACAGCAAACAAACGATAGAGATAGAACTTGAAACTGCTTTATTGTGTCATGTTTCAATAAGCTAGCACAAACCGTGTTTTATTTAGTGTTCCAAATACATGTATCCCTATAGGAGAAAACAGAGTGAAACCTAAAAATGAAAACGGTTACTGCAAACGAACGGTTTAACCTAGAAGAACGAAATTTGGTGAGCCATGTAGTTTTGGTTTACTGATCATTACCTGAAAGAATCATCAAGATTGGGTGAAAAAATGTTTGCTGAGATTTCAGGCAACTCGAATTTTTTTGGAAGCTTGGCAACCCCTTTCCATCAAAGTGATTTTCGCCAGTCTCTGCTTAGGGCTACATCAACAGCAAACAAACCATAGAGATAGAACTTGAAACTGCTTTATTGTGTCAAGTTTCAAAGAGCTACCACAAACCATGTTTGATTTAGAGTTCCAAATACATGTATCCCTATAGGAGAAAACAGAGTGAAACCTAAAAATGAAAACGGTTACTGCAAACGAACGGTGTAACCTAGAAGAACGAAATTTGGTGAGCCAAGTGGTTTTGGTGTACTGATCATTACCTGAAAGAATCATCAAGATTGGGTGAAAAGATGTTTGCTGAGATTTCCGGCAACTCGTAGTTTTTTGGAAGCTTGGCAACCGCTTTCCATCAAAGTGATTTTCGCCAGTCTCTGCTTAGGGCTACATTAACAGCAAACAAACCATAGAGATAGAACTTGAAACTGCTTTATTGTGTCAAGTTTCAAAGAGCTAGCACAAACCGTCTTTAATTTAGAGTTCTAAATACATGTATCCCTATAGGAGAAAACAGAGTGAAACCTAAAAATGTAAACGGTTACTGCAAACAAACGGTTTAACCGAGAAGAACGAAATTTGGTGAACCAAGTGGTTTCGGTGTACTGATCATTACCTGAAAGAATCATCAAGATATGGTGAAAAGATGTTTGCTGAGATTTCAGGCAACTCGTAGTTTTTTGGAAGCTTGGCAACCCCTTTCCATCAAAGTGATTTTCGCCAGTCTCTGCTTAGGGCTATATCAACAGCAAACAAACCATAGAGATAGAACTGGAAACTGCTTTATTGTGTCAAGTTTCAAAGAGCTAGCACAAACCGTGTTTGATTTAGAGTTCCAAATACATGTATCCCTATAGGAGAAAACAGAGTGAAACCTAAAAATGTAAACGGTTACTGCAAACGAACGGTTTAACCTAGAAGAACGAAATTTGGTGAGCCAAGTGGTTTTGGTGTACTGATCATTACCTGAAAGAATCATCAAGATTGGGTGAAAAAATGTTTGCTGAGATTTCAGGCAACTCGTAGTTTTTTAAAAGCTTGGCAACCCCTTTCCATCAAAGTGATTTTCGCCAGTCTCTGCTTAGGCCGACATCAACAGCAAACAATCCATAGAGATAGAACTTGAAACTGCTTTATTGTGTCAAGTTTCAAAGAGCTAGTACAAACCGTCTGTCATTTAGAGTTCCAAATACATGTATCCCTATAGGAGAAAACAGAGTGAAACCAAAAAATGAAAACGGTTACTGCAAACGAACGGTTTAACCTAGAAGAACGAAATTTGGTGAGCCAAGTGGTTTTGGTGTACGGATCATTACCTGAAAGAATCATCAAGATATGGTGAAAAAATGTTTGCTGAGATTTCAGGCAACTCGTAGTTTTTTGCAACATTGGCAACCCCTTTCCATCAAAGTGATTTTCGCCAGTCTCTGCTTAGGGCTACATCAACAGCAAACAAACCATAGAGATAGAACTTGAAACTGCTTTATTGTGTCAAGTTTCAAAGAGCTAGCACAAACCGTGTTTGATTTAGAGTTCCAAATACATGTATCGCTATAGGAGAAAACAGAGTGAAACCTAAAAATGAAAACGGTTACTGCAAACGAACGGTTTAACCTAGAAGAACGAAATTTGGTGAGCCAAGTGGTTTTGGTGTACGGATCATTACCTGAAAGAATCATCAAGATATGGTGAAAAAATGTTTGCTGAGATTTCAGGCAACTCGTAGTTTTTTGCAACATTGGCAACCCCTTTCCATCAAAGTGATTTTCGCCAGTCTCTGCTTAGGGCTACATCAACAGCAAACACACCATAGAGATAGAACTTGAAACTGCTTTATTGTGTCAAGTTTCAAAGAGCTAGCAGAAACCGTCTTTCATTTAGAGTTCCAAATACATGTATCCCTATAGGAGAAAACAGAGTGAAACCTAAAAATGAAAACGGTTACTGCAAACGAACGGTTTAACCTAGAAGAACGAAATTTGGTGAGCCAAGTGGTTTTGGTGTACTGATCATTACCTGAAAGAATCATCAAGATTGGGTGAAAAAATGTTTGCTGAGATTTCAGGCAACTCGTAGTTTTTGGAAGCTTGGCAACCCCTTTTATTCAAAGTGATTTTCTCCAGTCTCTGCTTAGGGCTACATCAACAGCAAACAAACCATAGAGATAGAACTTGAAACTGCTTTATTGTGTCAAGTTTCAAAGAGCTAGCAGAAACCGTATTTCATTTAGAGTTTCAAATACATGTATCCCTATAGGAGAAAACAGAGTGAAACCTAAAAATGAAAACGGTTACTGCAAATGTACGGTTTAATCTAGAAGAACGAAATTTGGTGAGCCAAGTGGTTTTGGTGTACTGATCATTACCTGAAAGAATCATCAAGATTGGGTGAAAAAATGTTTGCTGAGATTCCAGGAAACTCGTAGTTTTTGGAAGCTTGGCAACCCCTTTCCATCAAAGTGATTTTCGCCAGTCTCTGCTTAGGGCTACATCAACAGCAAACAAACGATAGAGATAGAACTTGAAACTGCTTTATTGTGTCATGTTTCAATAAGCTAGCACAAACCGTGTTTTATTTAGAGTTCCAAATACATGTATCCCTATAGGAGAAAACAGAGTGAAACCTAAAAATGAAAACGGTTACTGCAAACGAACGGTTTAACCTAGAAGAACGAAATTTGGTGAGCCATGTAGTTTTGGTGTACTGATCATTACCTGAAAGAATCATCAAGATTGGGTGAAAAAATGTTTGCTGAGATTTCAGGCAACTCGAATTTTTTTGGAAGCTTGGCAACCCCTTTCCATCAAAGTGATTTTTGCCAGTCTCTGCTTAGGGCTACATCAACAGCAAACAAACCATAGAGATAGAACTTGAAACTGCTTTATTGTGTCAAGTTTCAAAGAGCTAGCAGAAACCGTGTTTGATTTAGAGTTCCAAATACATGTATCCCTATAGGAGAAAACAGAGTGAAACCTAAAAATGAAAACGGTTACTGCAAACGAACAATTTAACCTAGAAGAACGAAATTTGGTGAGCCAAGTGGTTTTGGTGTACTGATCATTACCTGAAAGAATCATCAAGATATGGTGAAAAAATGTTTGCTGAGATTTCTGGAAACTCGTAGTTTTTTGCAACATTGGCAACCCCTTTCCATCAAAGTGATTTTCGCCAGTCTCTGCTTAGGGCTACATCAACAGCAAACAAACCATAGAGATAGAACTTGAAACTGCTTTATTGTGTCAAGTTTCAAAGAGCTACCACAAACCGTGTTTGATTTAGAGTTCCAAATACATGTATCCCTATAGGAGAAAACAGAGTGAAACCTAAAAATGAAAACGGTTACTGCAAACGAACGGTTTAACCTAGAAGAACGAAATTTGGTGAGCCAAGTGGTTTTGGTGTACTGATCATTACCTGAAAGAATCATCAAGATTGGGTGAAAAGATGTTTGCTGAGATTTCCGGCAACTCGTAGTTTTTTGGAAGCTTGGCAACCGCTTTCCATCAAAGTGATTTTCGCCAGTCTCTGCTTAGGGCTACATTAACAGCAAACAAACCATAGAGATAGAACTTGAAACTGCTTTATTGTGTCAAGTTTCAAAGAGCTAGCAGAAACCGTCTTTCATTTAGAGTTACAAATACATGTATCCCTATAGGAGAAAACAGAGTGAAACCTAAAAATGAAAACGGTTACTGCAAACGAACGGTTTAACCTAGAAGAACGAAATTTGGTGAGCCAAGTGGTTTTGGTGTACTGATCATTACCTGAAAGAATCATCAAGATTGGGTGAAAAGATGTTTGCTGAGATTTCCGGCAACTCGTAGTTTTTTGGAAGCTTGGCAACCGCTTTCCATCAAAGTGATTTTCGCCAGTCTCTGCTTAGGGCTACATTAACAGCAAACAAACCATAGAGATAGAACTTGAAACTGCTTTATTGTGTCAAGTTTCAAAGAGCTAGCAGAAACCGTCTTTCATTTAGAGTTCCAAATACATGTATCCCTATAGGAGAAAACAGAGTGAAACCTAAAAATGAAAACGGTTACTGCAAATGTACGGTTTAACCTAGAAGAACGAAATTTGGTGAGCCAAGTGGTTTTGGTGTACTGATCATTACCTGAAAGAATCATCAAGATTGGGTGAAAAAATGTTTGCTGAGATTCCAGGAAACTCGTAGTTTTTTGGAAGCTTGGCAACCCCTTTCCATCAAAGTGATTTTCACCAGTCTCTGCTTAGGGCTACATCAACAGCAAACAAACCATAAAGATAGAACGTAAAACTGCTTTATTGTGTCAAGTTTCAAGGAGCTAGCACAAACCGTGTTTGATTTAGAGTTCCAAATACATGTATCCCTATAGGAGAAAACAGAGTGAAACCTAAAAATGTAAACGGTTACTGCAAAAGAACGGTTTAACCTAGAAGAACGAAATTTGGTGAGCCAAGTGGTTTTCGTGTACTGATCATTACCTGAAAGAATCATCAAGATATGGTGAAAAAATGTTTACTGAGATTTCAGGCAACTCGTAGTTTTTTGCAACATTGGCAACCCCTTTCCATCAAAGTGATTTTCGCCAGTCTCTGTTTAGGGCTACATCAACAGCAAACAAGCCATAGAGATAGAACTTGAAACTGCTTTATTGTGTCAAGTTTCAAAGAGCTAGCACAAACCGTCTGTCATTTAGAGTTCCAAATACATGTATCCTTATAGGAGAAAACAGAGTGAAACCTAAAAATGAAAACGGTTACTGCAAACGAACGGTTTAACTTAGAAGAACGAAATTTGGTGAGCCAAGTGGTTTTCGTGTACTGATCATTACCTGAAAGAATCATCAAGATATGGTGAAAAAATGTTTGCTGAGATTTCAGGCAACTCGTAGTTTTTTGCAACATTGGCAACCCCTTTCCATCAAAGTGATTTTCGCCAGTCCCTGCTTAGGGCTACATCAACAGCAAACAAACCATAGAGATAGAACTTGAAACTGCTTTATTGTGTCAAGTTTCAAAGAGCTAGCACAAACCGTGTTTGATTTAGAGTTCCAAATACATGTATCCCTATAGAGAAAACAGAGTGAAACCTAAAAATGAAAACGGTTGCTGCAAACGAACGGTTTAACCTAGAAGAACGAAATTTGGTGAGCCAAGTGGTTTTGGTGTACTGATCAATACCTGAAAGAATCATCAAGATTGGGTGAAAAAATGTTTGCTGAGATTTCAGGCAACTCGTAGTTTTTTGGAAGCTTGGCAACCCCTTTCCATCAAAGTGATTTTCACCAGTCTCTGCTTAGGGCTACATCAACAGCAAACAAACCATAAAGATAGAACGTAAAACTGCTTTATTGTGTCAAGTTTCAAGGAGCTAGCACAAACCGTGTTTGATTTAGAGTTCCAAATACATGTATCCCTATAGGAGAAAACAGAGTGAAACCTAAAAATGTAAACGGTTACTGCAAAAGAACGGTTTAACCTAGAAGAACGAAATTTGGTGAGCCAAGTGGTTTTGGTGTACTGATCATTATCTGAAAGAATCATCAAGATTGGGTCAAAAAATGTTTGCTGAGATTTCAGGCAACTCGTAGTTTTTTGCAAGCTTGGCAACCCCTTTCCATCAAAGTGATTTTCGCTAGTCTCTTCTGAGGGCTACATCAACAGCAAACAAACCATAGAGATAGAACTTGAAACTGCTTTATTGTGTCAAGTTTGAAAGAGCTAGCACAAACCGTGTTTGATTTAGAGTTCCAAATACATGTATCCCTATAGGAGAAAACAGAGTGAAACCTAAAAATGAAAACGGTTACTGCAAACGAACGGTTTAACCTAGAAAAACGAAATTTGATTAGCCAAGTGGTTTTGGTGTACTGATCATTACCTGAAAGAATCATCAAGATTGGGTGAAAAAATGTTTGCTGAGATTTCAGGAAACTCGTAGTTTTTTGGAAGCTTGGCAACCCCTTTCCATCAAAGTGATTTTCGCCAGTCTCTGCTTAGGGCTACATCAACAGCAAACAAACCATAGAGATATAGAACTTGAAACTGCTTTATTGTGTCAAGATTCAAAGAGCTAGCACAAACCGTGTTTGATTTAGAGTTCCAAATACATGTATCCCTATAGGAGAAAACAGAGTGAAACCTAAAAATGAAAACGGTTACTGCAAACGAACGGTTTAACCTAGAAGAACGAAATTTGGTGAGCCAAGTGGTTTTGGTGTACTGATCATTACCTGAAAGAATCATCAAGATTGGGTGAAAAAATGTTTGCTGAGATTTCAGGCAACTCATAGTTTTTTGGAAGCTTGGCAACCCCTTTCAATCAAAGTGATTTTCGCCACTCTCTGCTTAGGGCTACATCAACAGCAAACAAACCATAGAGATAGAACTTGAAACTGCTTTATTGTGTCAAGTTTCAAAGAGCTAGCACAAACCGTGTTTGATTTAGAGTTCCAAATACATGTATCCCTATAGGAGAAAATCGAGTGAAAACTAAAAATGAAAACGGTTACTGCAAACGAACGGTTTAACCTAGAAGAACTAAATTTGGTGAGCCAAGTGGTTTTTGTGTACTGATCATTACCCAAAGAATCATCAAGATTGGGTGAAAAAATGTTTGCTGATATTTCAGGCAACTCGTAGTTTTTTGGAAGCTTGGCAACCCCTTTCCATCAAAGTGATTTTCGCCAGTCTCTGCTTAGGGCTACATCAACAGCAAACAAACCATAGAGATAGAACTTGAAACTGCTTTATTGTGTGAAGTTTCAAAGAACTAGCAAAAACCGTCTTTCATTTAGAGTTCCAAATACATGTATCCCTATAGGAGAAAACAGAGTGAAACCTAAAAATGAAAACGGTTACTGCAAACGAACTGTTTAACCTAGAAGAACGAAATTTGGTGAGCCAAGTGGTTTAGGTGTACTGATCATTACCTGAAAGAATCATCAAGATTGGGTGAAAAAATGTTTGCTGAGATTTCAGGCAACTCGTAGTTTTTTGGAAGCTTGGCAACCCCTTTCCATCAAAGTGATTTTCGCCAGTCTCTGCTTAGGGCTACATCAACAGCAAACAAACCATAGAGATAGAACTTGAAACTGCTTTATTGTGTCAAGTTTCAAAGAGCTAGTACAAACCGTCTTTCATTTAGAGTTCCAAATACATGTATCCGTATAGGAGAAAACAGAGTGAAACCTAAAAATAGAAACGGTTACTGCAAACGAACGGTTTAACCTAGAAGAACGAATTTTGGTGAGCCAAGTGGTTTTGGTGTACTGATCATTACCTGAAAGAATCATCAAGATTGGGTGAAAAAATGTTTGCTGAGATTTCAGGCAACTCGTAGTTTTTTGGAAGCTTGGCAACCCCTTTCCATCAAAGTGATTTTCGCCAGTCTCTGCTTAGGGCTACATCAACAGCAAAAAAACAATAGAGATAGAACTTGAAACTGCTTTATTGTGTCAAGTTTCAAAGAGCTAGCACAAACCGTGTTTGATTTAGAGTTCCAAATACATGTATCCCTATAGGAGAATACAGAGTGAAACCTAAAAATGAAAACGGTTACTGCAAACGAACGGTTTAACCTAGAAGAACGAAATTTGGTGAGCCAAGAGGTTTTGGTGTACTGATCATTACCTGAAAGAATCATCAAGATTGGGTGAAAAAATGTTAGCTGAGATTTCAGGCAACTCGTAGTTTTTTGCAACATTGGCAACCCCTTTCCATCAAAGTGATTTTCGCCTGTCTCTGCTTAGGGCTACATCAACAGGAAACAAACCATTGAGATAGAACTTGACACTGCTTTATTGTGTCAAGTTTCAAATAGCTAGCACAAACCGTGTTTGATTTAGAGTTCCAAATACATGTATCCCTATAGGAGAATACAGAGTGGAACCTAAAAATGTAAACGGTTACTGCAAACGAACGGTTTAACCTAGAAGAACGAAATTTGGTGAGCCAAGTGGTTTTTTTTTACTGATCATTACCTGAAAGAATCATCAAGATTGGGTGAAAAAATATTTGCTGATATTTCAGGAAACTCGTAATTTTTTGGAAGCTTGGCAACCCCTTTCCATCTAAGTGATTTTCGCCAGTCTCTGCTTAGGGCTACATCAACAGCAAACAAACCATAGAGAGAGAACTTGAAACTGCTTTATTGTGTCAAGTTTGACAGAGCTAGCACAAACCGTGTTTGATTTAGAGTTCCAAATACATGTATCCCTATAGGAGAAAAAAGAGTGAAACCTAAAAATGAAAACGGTTACTGCAAGCGAACTGTTTAACCTAGAAGAACGAAATTTGGTGAGCCAAGTGGTTTTGGTGTACTGATCATTACCTGAAAGAATCATCAAGATTGGGTGAAAAAATGTTTGCTGAGATTTCAGGCAACTCGTAGTTTTTTGCAACATTGGCAACCCCTTTCCATCAAAGTGATTTTCGTCAGTCTCTGCTTAGGGCTACATCAACAGCAAACAAACCATAGAGATAGAACTTGAAACTGCTTTATTGTGTCAAGTTTCAAAGAGCTAGCACAAACCGTGTTTGATTTAGAGTTCCAAATACATGTATCGCTATAGGAGAAAACAGAGTGAAACCTAAAAATGAAAACGGTTACTGCAAATGAACGGTTTAACCTAGAAGAACGAAATTTGGTGAGCCAAGTGGTTTTGGTGTACTGATCATTACCTGAAAGAATCATCAAGATTGGGTGAAAAAATGTTTGCTGAGATTTCAGGCAACTCGTAGTTTTTTGGAACCTTGGCAACCCCTTTCCATCAAAGTGATTTTCTCCAGTCTCTGCTTAGGGCTACATCAACAGCAAACAAACGATAGAGATAGAACTTGAAATTGCTTTATTGTGTCAAGTTTCAAAGAGCTAGCACAAACCGTCTTTCATTTAGAGTTCCAAATACATGTATCCCTTTAGGAGAAAACAGAGTGAAACCTAAAAATGAAAACGGTTACTGCAAATGAACGGTTTAACCTAGAAGAATGAAATTTGGTGAGCCAAGTGGTTTTGGTGTACTGATCATTACCTGAAAGAATCATCAAGATTGGGTGAAAAAATGTTTGCTGAGATTTCAGGCAACTCGTAGTTTTTTGGAAGCTTGGCAACCCCTTTCCATCAAAGTGATTTTCTCCAGTCTCTGCTTAGGGCTACATTAACAGCAAACAAACCATAGAGATAGAACTTGAAACTGCTTTATTGTGTCAAGTTTCAAAGAGCTAGTACAAACCGTCTGTCATTTAGAGTTCCAAATACATGTATCCCTATAGGAGAAAACAGAGTGAAACCAAAAAATGAAAACGGTTACTGCAAACGAACGGTTTAACCTAGAAGAACGATATTTGGTGAGCCAAGTGGTTTTGGTGTACTGATCATTACCTGAAATAGTCATCAAGATTGGGTGAAAAAATGTTTGCTGAGATTTCAGGCAACTCGTAGTTTTTTGCAACATTGGCAACCCCTTTCCATCAAAGTGATTTTCGCCAGTCTCTGCTTAGGGCTACATCAACAGCAAACAAACCATAGAGATAGAACTTGAAACTGCTTTATTGTGTCAAGTTTCAAAGAGCTAGCACAAACCGTGTTTGATTTAGAGTTCCAAATACTTGTATCCCTATAGAAGAATACAGAGTGAAACCTAAAAATGTAAACGGTTACTGCAAATGAACGGTTTAACCTAGGACAACGAAATTTGTGAGGGAAGTGGTTTTGGTGTACTGATCATTACCTGAAAAAATCATCAAGATTGGGTGAAAAAATATTTGCTGAGATTTCAGGCAACTCGTAGTTTTTTGGAAGCTTGGCAACCCCTTTCCATCAAAGTGATTTTCGCCAGTCTCTGCTTAGGGCTACATCAACAGCAAACAAACCATATAGATAGAACTTGAAACTGCTATATTGTGTCAAGTTTGAAAGAGCTAGCACAAACCGTGTTTGATTTAGAGTTCCAAATACATGTATCCCTATAGGAGAAAACAGAGTGAAACCTAAAAATGAAAACGGTTACTGCAAACGAACGGTTTAACCTACAAGAACGAAATTTTGTGAGCCAAGTGGTTTTGGTGTACTAATTATTACCTGAAAGAATCATCAAGATTGGGTGAAAAAATGTTTGCTGAGATTTCAGGAAACTCGTAGTTTTTTGGAAGGTTAGCAAACCCTTTCAATCAAAATGATTTTCGCCAGTCTCTGCTTAGGGCTACATCAACAGCAAACAAAGCATAGAGATAGAACTTGAAACTGCTTTATTGTGTCAAGTTTCAAAGAGCTAGCACAAACCGTGTTTGATTTAGAGTTCCAAATACATGTATCCCTATAGGAGAAAAAAGAGTGAAACCTAAAAATGAAAACGGTTACTGCAAACGAACTGTTTAACCTAGAAGAACGAAATTTGGTGAGCCAAGTGGTTTTGGTGTACTGATCATTACCTGAAAGAATCATCAAGATATAATGAAAAGAAGTTTGCTGAGATTTCAGGCAACTCTTAGTTTTTTGGAAGCTTGGCAACCCCTTTCCATCAAAGTGATTTTCGCCAGTCTCTGCTGAGGGCTACATCAACAGCAAAAAAACCATAGAGATAGACCTTGAAACTGCTTTATTGTGTCAATTTTGAAAGAGCTAGCACAAACCGTCTTTCATTTAGAGTTCCAAATACATGTATCCCTATAGGAGAAAACAGAGTGAAAACTAAAAATGAAAACGGTTACTGCAAACGAACGGTTTAACCTAGAAGAACAAAATTTGGTGAGCCAAGTGGTTTTGGTGTACTGATAATTACCTGAAAGAATCATCAAGATTGGGTGAAAAAATATTTGCTGAGATTTCAGGCAACTCGTAGTTTTTTGGAAGCTTGGCAACCGCTTTCCATCAAAGTGATTTTCGCCAGTCTCTGCTTAGGGCTACATCAACAGCAAACAAACCATAGAGATAGAACTTGAAACTGCTTTATTGTGTCAAGTTTCAAAGAGCTAGCACAAACCGTCTTTCATTTAGAGTTCCAAATACATGTATCCCTATAGGAGTAAACAGAGTGAAACCTAAAAATGTAAACGGTTACTGCAAACAAACGGTTTAACCTAGAAGAACGAAATTTGGTGAGCCAAGTGGTTTTGGTGTACTGATCATTACCTGAAAGAATCATCAAGATTGGGTGAAAAAATGTTTGCTGAGATTTCAGGCAACTCCTAGTTTTTTGGAAGCTTGGCAACCCCTTTCCATCAAAGTGATTTTCGCCAGTCTCTGCTTAGGGCTACATCAACAGCAAACAAACCATAGAGATAGAACTTGAAACTGCTTTATTGTGTCAAGTTTCAAAGAGCTAGCACAAACCGTGTTTGATTTAGAGTTCCAAATACATGTATCCCTATAGAAGAATACAGAGTGAAACCTAAAAATGTAAACGGTTACTGCAAACGAACGGTTTAACCTAGGACAACGAAATTTGTGAGCCAAGTGGTTTTGGTGTACTGATCATTACCTGAAAGAATCATCAAGACTGGGTGAAAAAATGTTTGCTGAGATTTCAGGCAACTCGTAGTTTTTTGGAAGCTTGGCAACCCCTTTCCATCAAAGTGATTTTCGCCAGTCTCTGCTTAGGGCTACATTAACAGCAAACAAACCATAGAGATAGAACTTGAAACTGCTTTATTGTGTCAAGTTTCAAAGAGATAGTACAAACCGTCTGTCATTTAGAGTTCCAAATACATGTATCCCTATAGGAGAAAACAGAGTGAAACCAAAAAATGAAAACGGTTACTGCAAACGAACGGTTTAACCTAGAAGAACGAAATTTGGTGAGCCAAGTGGTTTTGGTGTACTGATCATTACTTGAAAGAATCATCAAGATATGGTGAAAAAATGTTTGCTGAGATTTCAGGCAACTCGTAGTTTTTTGCAACATTGGCAACCCTTTTCCATCAAAGTGATTTTCGCCAGTCTCTGCTTAGGGCTACATCAATAGTAAACAAACCATAGAGATAGAACTTGAAACTGCTTTATTGTGTCAAGTTTCAAAGAGCTAGCACAAACCGTGTTTCATTTAGAGTTCCAAATACATGTATCCCTGTAGGAGAAAACAGAGTGAAACGTAAAAATGAAAACGGTTACTGCAAACGAACGGATTAACCTAGAAGAAAAAAATTTGGTGAGCCAAGTGGTTTTGGTGTACTGATCATTACCTGAAAGAATCATCAAGATTGGGTGAAAAAATGTTTGCTGAGATTTGAGGAAACTCGTAGTTTTTTGGAAGCTTAGCAAACCCTTTCCATCAAAATGATTTTCGCCAGTCTCTCCTTAGGGCTACATCAACAGCAAACAAAGCATAGAGATAGAACTTGAAACTGCTTTATTGTGTCAAGTTTCAAAGAGCTAGCACAAACCGTGTTTGATTTAGAGTTCCAAATACATGTATCCCTATAGAAGAATACAGAGTGAAACCTAAAAATGTAAACGGTTACTGTAAACGAACGGTTTAACCTAGGACAACGAAATTTGTGAGCCAAGTGGTTTTGGTGTACTGATCATTACCTGAAAAAATCATCAAGATTGGGTGAAAAAATATTTGCTGAGATTTCAGGCAACTCGTAGTTTTTTGGAAGCTTGGCAACCCCTTTCCATCAAAGTGATTTTCGCCAGTCTCTGCTTAGGGCTACATCAACAGCAAACAAACCATATAGATAGAACTTGAAACTGCTTTATTGTGTCAAGTTTGAAAGAGCTAGCACAACCCGTGTTTGATTTAGAGTTCCAAATACATGTATCCCTATAGGAGAAAACAGAGTGAAACCTAAAAATGAAAACGGTTACTGCAAACGAACGGTTTAACCTAGAAGAACGAAATTTGGTGAGCCAAGTGGTTTTGGTGTACTAATTATTACGTGAAAGAATCATCAAGATTGGGTGAAAAAATGTTTGCTGAGATTTCAGGAAACTCGTAGTTTTTTGGAAGCTTGGCAAACCCATTCCATCAAAATGATTTTCGCCAGTCTCTGCTTAGGGCTACATCAACAGCAAACAAAGCATAGAGATAGAACTTTAAACTGCTTTATTGTGTCAAGTTTCAAAGAGCTAGCACAAACCGTGTTTGATTTAGAGTTCCAAATACATGTATCCCTATAGGAGAAAACAGAGTGAAACCTAAAAATGAAAACGGTTACTGCAAACGAACTGTTTAACCTAGAAGAACGAAATTTGGTGAGCCAAGTGGTTTTGGTGTACTGATCATTACCTGAAAGAATCATCAAGGTATAATGGAAAGATGTTTGCTGAGATTTCAGGCAACTCGTAGTTTTTTGGAAGCTTGGCAACCCCTTTCCATCAAAGTGATTTTCGCCCGTCTCTGCTTAGGGCTACATCAACAGCAAAAAAAACCATAGAGATAGACCTTGAAACTGCTTTATTGTGTCAATTTTGAAAGAGCTAGCACAAACCGTCTTTCATTTAGAGTTCCAAATACATGTATCCCTATAGGAGAAAACAGAGTGAAAACTAAAAATGAAAACGGTTACTGCAAACGAACGGTTTAACCTAGAAGAACAAAATTTGGTGAGCCAAGTGGTTTTGGTGTACTGATCATTACCTGAAAGAATCATCAAGATTGGGTGAAAAAATGTTTGCTGAGATTTCAGACAACTCGTAGTTTTTTGGAAGCTTGGCAACCGCTTTCCATCAAAGTGATTTTCGCCAGTCTCTGCTTAGGGCTACATCAACAGCAAACAAACCATAGAGATAGAACTTGAAACTGCTTTATTGTGTCAAGTTTCAAAGAGCTAGCACAAACCGTCTTTCATTTAGAGTTCCAAATACATGTATCCCTATAGGAGAAAACAGAGTGAAACCTAAAAATGTAAACGGTTACTGCAAACGAACGGTTTAACCTAGAAGAACGAAATTTGGTGAGCCAAGTGGTTTTGGTGTACTGATCATTACCTGAAAGAATCATCAAGATTGGTTGAAAAAATGTTTGCTGAGATTTCAGGCAACTCCTAGTTTTTTGGAAGTTTGGCAACCCCTTTCCATCAAAGTGATTTTCGCCAGTCTCTGATTAGGGCTACATCAACAACAAACAAACCATAGAGATAGAACTTGAAACTGCTTTATTGTGTCAAGGTTCAAAGAGCTAGCACAAACCGTGTTTGATTTAGAGTTCCAAATACATGTATCCCTATAAGAGAAAACAGAGTGAAACCTAAAAATAAAAACGGTTACTGCAAATGAACGGTGTAACCTAGAAGAACGAAATTTGGTGAGCCAAGTGGTTTTTGTGTACTGATCATTACCTGAAAGAATCATCAAGATTGGGTGAAAAAATGTTTGCTGAGATTTCAGCAACTCGTAGTTTTTTGGAAGCTTGGCAACCCATTTCCATCAAAGTGATTTTCGCCAGTCTCTGCTTAGGGCTACATCAACAGCAAACAAACCATAGAGATAGAACTTGAAACTGCTTTATTGTGTCAAGTTTGAAAGAGCTAGCACAAACCGTCTTTCATTTAGAGTTCCAAATACATGTATCCCTATAGGAGAAAACAGAGTGAAACCTAAAAATGAAAACGGTTACTGCAAACGAACGGTTTAACCTAGAAGAACGAAATTTGGTGAGCCAAGTGGTTTTGGTGTACTGATCATTACCTGAAAGAATCATCAAGATTGGGTGAAAAATGTTTGCTGAGATTTCAGGCAACTCGTAGTTTTTTGGAAGCTTGGCAACCGCTTTCCATCAAAGTGATTTTCGCCAGTCTCTGCTTAGGGCTACATCAACAGCAAACAAACCATAGAGATAGAACTTGAAACTGCTTTATTGTGTCAAGTTTCAAAGAGCTAGCAGAAACCGTGTTTGATTTAGAGTTCCAAATACATGTATCCCTATAGGAGAAAAAAGAGTGAAACCTAAAAATGAAAACGGTTACTGCAAATGAACGGTTTAACCTAGAAGAACGAAATTTGGTGAACCAAGTGGTTTTTGTGTACTGATCATTACCTGAAAGAATCATCAAGATTGGGTGAAAAAATGTTTGCTGAGATTTCAGGCAACTCGTAGTTTTTCGGAAGCTTGGCAACCCCTTTCTATCAAAGTGATTTTCGCCAGTCTCTGCTTAGGGCTACATCAACAGCAAACAAACCATAGAGATAGAACTTGAAACTGCTTTATTGTGTCAAGTTTCAAAGAGCTAGCAGAAACCGTATTTCATTTAGAGTTCCAAATACATGTATCCCTTTAGGAGAAAACAGAGTGAAACCTAAAAATGAAAGCGGTTACTGCAAACGAACGGTTTAACCTTGAAGAATGAAATTTGGTGAGCCAAGTGGTTTTGGTGTACTGATCATTACCTGAAAGAATCATCAAGATTGGGTGACCAAATGTTTGCTGAGATTTCCGGCAACTCGTAGTTTTTTGGAAGCTTGGCAACCCCTTTCCATCAAAGTGATTTTCGCCAGTCTCTGCTTAGGGCTACATTAACAGCAATCAAACCATAGAGATAGAACTTGAAACTGCTTTATTGTGTCAAGTTTCAAAGAGCTAGTACAAACCGTCTGTCATTTAGAGTTCCAAATACATGTATCCCTATAGGAGAAAACAGAGTGAAACCAAAAAATGAAAACGATTACTGTAAACGAACGGTTTAACGTAGAAGAACGAAATTTGGTGAGCCAAGTGCTTTTGGTGTACTTATCATTACCTGAAAGAATCAACAAGATATGGTGAAAAAATGTTTGCTGAGATTTCAGGCAACTCGTAGTTTTTTTGGAAGCTTGGCAACCCCTTTCCATCAAAGTGATTTTCGCCAGTCTCTGCTTAGGGCTACATCAACAGCAAACAAACCATAGAGATAGAACTTGAAACTGCTTTATTGTGTCAAGTTTCAAAGAGCTAGCACAAACCGTGTTTGATTTAGAGTTCCAAATACATGTATCCCTATAGGAGAAAACAGAGTGAAACCAAAAAATGAAAACGGTTACTGCAAACGAACGGTTTAACCTAGAAGAACGAAATTTGGTGAGCCAAGTGGTTTTGGTGTACTGATCATTACCTGAAACAATCATCAAGATATGGTGAAAAAATGTTTGCTGAGATTTCAGGCAACTCGTAGTTTTTTGCAACATTGGCAACCCCTTTCCATCAAAGTGATTTTCGCCAGTCTCTGCTTAGGGCTACATCAACAGCAAACAAACCATAGAGATAGAACTTGAAACTGCTTTATTGTGTCAAGTTTCAAAGAGCTAGCACAAACCGTGTTTGATTTAGCGTTCCAAATACATGTATCCCTATAGGAGAAAACAGAGTGAATCCAAAAAATGAAAACGGTTTCTGCAAACGAACGGTTTAACCTAGAAGAACGAAATTTGGTGAGCCAAGTGGTTTTGGTGTACTGATTATTACCTGAAAGAATCATCAAGATTGGGTGAAAAAATGTTTGCTGAGATTTCAGGCAACTCGTAGTTTTTTGGAAGCTTGGCAACCCCTTTCCATCAAAGTGATTTTCGCCAGTCTCTGCTTAGGGCTACATCAACAGCAAACAAACCATAGAGATAGAACTTGAAACTGCTTTATTGTGTCAAGTTTCAAAGAGCTAGTACAAACCGTCTGTCATTTAGAGTTCCAAATACATGTATCCCTATAGGAGAAAACAGAGTGAAACCAAAAAATGAAAACGGTTACTGCAAACGAACCGTTTAACGTAGAAGAACGAAATTTGGTGAGCCAAGTGGTTTTGGCGTACTGATCATTACCTGAAAAATCATCAAGATATGGTGAAAAAATGTTTGCTGAGATTTCAGGCAACTCGTAGTTTTTTGCAACATTGGCAACCCCTTTCCATCAAAGTGATTTTCGCCAGTCTCTGCTTAGGGCTACATGAACAGCAAACAAACCATAGAGATAGAACTTGAAACAGCTTTATTGTGTCAAGTTTCAAAGAGCTAGCACAAACCGTGTTTGATTTAGAGTTCCAAATACATGTATCCCTATAGGAGAATACAGAGTGAAACCTAAAAATGTAAACGGTTACTGCAAACGAACGGTTTAACATAGGAGAACGAAATTTGGTGAGCCAAGTAGTTTTGGTGTAATGATCATTACCTGAAAGAATCATCAAGATTGGGTGAAAAAATATTTGCTGAGATTTCAGGAAACTCGTAGTTTTTTGGAAGCTTGGCAAGCCTTTCCATCAAAGTGATTTTCGCCAGTCTCTGCTTAGGGCTACATCAACAGCAAACAAACCATAGAGATAGAACTTGAAACTGCTTTATTGTGTCAAGTTTCAAAGAGCTAGTACAAACCGTCTGTCATTTAGAGTTCCAAATACATGTATCCCTATAGGAGAAAACAGAGTGAAACCAAAAAATGAAAACGGTTACTGCAAACGAACGGTTTAACCTAGAAGAACGAAATTTGGTGAGCCAAGTGGTTTTGGTGTACTGATCATTACCTGAAAGAATCATCAAGATATGGTGAAAAAATGTTTGCTGAGATTTCAGGCAACTCGTAGTTTTTTGCAACATTGGCAACCCCTTTCCATCAAAGTGATTTTCGCCAGTCTCTGCTTAGGGCTACATCAACAGCAAACAAACCATAGAGATAGAACTTGAAACTGCTTTCTTGTGTCAAGTTTCAAAGAGCTAGCACAAACCGTCTTTCATTTAGAGTTCCAAATACTTGTATCCCTATAGGAGAAAAGAGAGTGAAACCTAAAAATGAAAACGGTTACTGAAAACGAACGGTTTAACCTAGAAGAACGAAATTTGGTGAGCCAATTGGTTTTGGTGTACTGATCATTACCTTAAAGAATCATCAAGATTGGGTGAAAAAATGTTTGCTGAGATTTCAGGCAACTCGAATTTTTTTGGAAGCTTGGCAACCCTTTTCCATCAAAATGATTTTCGCCAGTCTCTGCTTAGGGCTACATCAACAGCAAACAAACCATAGAGATAGAACTTGAAACTGCTTTATTGTGTCAAGTTTCAAAGAGCTAGCACAAACCGTGTTTGATTTAGACTTCCAAATACATGTATCCCTATAGGAGAAAACAGAGTGAAACCTAAAAATAAAAACGGTTACTGCGAGCGAACGGTTTAACCTAGAAGAACGAAATTTGATGAGCCAAGTGGTTTTGGTGTACTGACCATTACCTGAAAGAATCATCAAGATTGGGTGAAAAAATGTTTGCTGAGATTTCAGGCAACTCGTAGTTTTTTGGAAGCTTGGCAACCCCTTTCCATCAAAGTGATTTTCTCCAGTCTCTGCTTAGGGCTACATCAACAGCAAACAAACGATAGAGATAGAACTTGAAACTGCTTTATTGTGTCATGTTTCAATAAGCTAGCACAAACCGTGTTTGATTTAGAGTTCCAAATACATGTATCCCTATAGGAGAAAACAGAGTGAAACCTAAAAATGAAAACGGTTACTGCAAACGAACGGTTTAACCTAGAAGAACGAAATTTGGTGAGCCATGTAGTTTTGGTGTACTGATCATTACCTGAAAGAATCATCAAGATTGGGTGAAAAAATGTTTGCTGAGATTTCAGGCAACTCGTTGTTTTTTGGAAGCTTGGCCACCCCTTTCCATCAAAATGATTTTCGCCAGTCTCTGCTTAGGGCTACATCAACAGCAAACAAACCATAGAGATAGAACTTGAAACTGCTTTCTTGTGTCAAGTTTCAAAGAGCTAGCACAAACCGTCTTTCATTTAGAGTTCCAAATACATGTATCCCTATAGGAGAAAAAGAGTGAAACCTAAAAATGAAAACGGTTACTGCAAACGAACGGTTTAACCTAGAAGAACGAAATTTGGTGAGCCAAGTGGTTTTGGTGTACTCATCATTACCTGAAAGAATCATCAAGATTGGGTGAAAAAATGTTTGCTGAGATTTCAGGCAACTCGTAGTTTTTTGGAAGCTTGGCAACCCCTTTCCATCAAAGTGATTTTCGCCAGTCTCTGCTTAGGGCTACATCAACAGCAAACAAACCATAGAGATAGAACTTGAAACTGCTTTATTGTGTCAAGTTTCAAAGAGCTAGTACAAACCGTCTGTCATTTAGAGTTCCAAATACATGTATCCCTATAGGAGAAAACAGAGTGAAACCAAAAAATGAAAACGGTTACTGAAAACGAACGGTTTAACCTAGAAGAACGAAATTTGGTGAGCCAAGTGGTTTTTGTGTACTGATCATTACCTGAAAGAATCATGAAGATATGGTGAAAAAATGTTTGCTGAGATTTCAGGCAACTCCTAGTTTTTTGCAACATTGGCAACCCCTTTCCATCAAAGTGATTTTCGCCAGTCTCTGCTTAGGGCTACATTAACAGCAAACAAACCATAGAGATAGAACTTGAAACTGCTTTATTGTGTCAAGTTTCAAAGAGCTATTACAAACCGTCTGTCATTTAGAGTTCCAAATACATGTATCCCTATAGGAGAAAACAGAGTGAAACCTAAAAATGAAAACGGTTACTGCAAACGAACGGTTTAACCTAGAAGAACGAAATTTGGTGAGCCAAGTGGTTTTGGTGTACTGATCATTACCTGAAAGAATCATCAAGATTGGGTGAAAAAATGTTTGCTGAGATTTCAGGCAACTCGTTGTTTTTTGGAAGCTTGGCCACCCCTTTCCATCAAAATGATTTTCGCCAGTCTCTGCTTAGGGCTACATCAACAGCAAACAAACCATAGAGATAGAACTTGAAACTGCTTTCTTTTGTCAAGTTTCAAAGAGCTAGCACAAACCGTCTTTCATTTAGAGTTCCAAATACATGTATCCCTATAGGAGAAAAAGAGTGAAACCTAAAAATGAAAACGGTTACTGCAAACGAACGGTTTAACCTAGAAGAACGAAATTTGGTGAGCCAAGTGGTTTTGGTGTACTCATCATTACCTGAAAGAATCATCAAGATTGGGTGAAAAAATGTTTGCTGAGATTTCAGGGAACTCGTAGTTTTTTGGAAGCTTGGCAACCCCTTTCCATCAAAGTGATTTTCGCCAGTCTCTGCTTAGGGCTACATTAACAGCAAACAAACCATAGAGATAGAACTTGAAACTGCTTTATGGTATCAAGTTTCAAAGAGCTAGTACAAACCGTCTGTCATTTAGAGTTTCAAATACATGTATCCCTATAGGAGAAAACAGAGTGAAACCAAAAAATGAAAACGGTTAGTGCCAACGAACGGTTTAACCTAGAAGAACGAAATTTGGTGAGCCAAGTGGTTTTGGTGTACTGATCATTACCTGAAAGAATCATCAAGATATGGTGAAAAAATGTTTGCTGAGATTTCAGGCAACTCGTAGTTTTTTGCGACATTGGCAACCCCGTTCCATCAAAGTGATTTTCGCCAGTCTCTGCTTAGGGCTACATCAACAGCAAACAAACCATAGAGATAGAACTTGAAACTGCTTTATTGTGTCAAGTTTCAAAGAGCTAGCACAAACCGTGTTTGATTTAGAGTTCCAAATACTTGTATCCCTATAGGAGAAAAGAGAGTGAAACCTAAAAATGAAAACGGTTACTGAAAACGAACGGTTTAACCTAGAAGAACGAAATTTGGTGAGCCAATTGGTTTTGGTGTACTGATCATTACCTTAAAGAATCATCAAGATTGGGTGAAAAAATGTTTGCTGAGATTTCAGGCAACTCGAATTTTTTTGGAAGCTTGGCAACCGCTTTCCATCAAAGTGATTTTCGCCAGTCTCTGCTTAGGGCTACATCAACAGCAAACAAACCATAGAGATAGAACTTGAAACTGCTTTATTGTGTCAAGTTTCAAAGAGCTAGCAGAAACCGTCTTTCATTTAGAGTTCCAAATACATGTATCCCTATAGGAGAAAACAGAGTGAAACCTAAAAATGAAAACGGTTACTGCAAATGTACGGTTTAACCTAGAAGAACGAAATTTGGTGAGCCAAGTGGTTTTGGTGTACTGATCATTACCTGAAAGAATCATCAAGATTGGGTGAAAAAATGTTTGCTGAGATTCCAGGAAACTCGTAGTTTTTTGGAAGCTTGGCAACCCCTTTCCATCAAAGTGATTTTCTCCAGTCTCTGCTTAGGGCTACATCAACAGCAAACAAACGATAGAGATAGAACTTGAAACTGCTTTATTGTGTCATGTTTCAATAAGCTAGCACAAACCGTGTTTTATTTAGTGTTCCAAATACATGTATCCCTATAGGAGAAAACAGAGTGAAACCTAAAAATGAAAACGGTTACTGCAAACGAACGGTTTAACCTAGAAGAACGAAATTTGGTGAGCCATGTAGTTTTGGTGTACTGATCATTACCTGAAAGAATCATCAAGATTGGGTGAAAAAATGTTTGCTGAGATTTCAGGCAACTCGAATTTTTTTGGAAGCTTGGCAACCCCTTTCCATCAAAGTGATTTTCGCCAGTCTCTGCTTAGGGCTACATCAACAGCAAACAAACCATAGAGATAGAACTTGAAACTGCTTTATTGTGTCAAGTTTCAAAGAGCTACCACAAACCATGTTTGATTTAGAGTTCCAAATACATGTATCCCTATAGGAGAAAACAGAGTGAAACCTAAAAATGAAAACGGTTACTGCAAACGAACGGTGTAACCTAGAAGAACGAAATTTGGTGAGCCAAGTGGTTTTGGTGTACTGATCATTACCTGAAAGAATCATCAAGATTGGGTGAAAAGATGTTTGCTGAGATTTCCGGCAACTCGTAGTTTTTTGGAAGCTTGGCAACCGCTTTCCATCAAAGTGATTTTCGCCAGTCTCTGCTTAGGGCTACATTAACAGCAAACAAACCATAGAGATAGAACTTGAAACTGCTTTATTGTGTCAAGTTTCAAAGAGCTAGCAGAAACCGTATTTCATTTAGAGTTCCAAATACATGTATCCCTTTAGGAGAAAACAGAGTGAAACCTAAAAATGAAAGCGGTTACTGCAAACGAACGGTTTAACCTTGAAGAATGAAATTTGGTGAGCCAAGTGGTTTTGGTGTACTGATCATTACCTGAAAGAATCATCAAGATTGGGTTAAAAAATATTTGCTGAGTATTCAGGCAACTCGAAGTTTTTTGGAAGCTTGGCAACCCCTTTCCATCAAAGTGATTTTCGCCAGTCTCTGCTTAGGGCTACATTAACAGCAATCAAACCATAGAGATAGAACTTGAAACTGCTTTATTGTGTCAAGTTTCAAAGAGCTAGTACAAACCGTCTGTCATTTAGAGTTCCAAATACATGTATCCCTATAGGAGAAAACAGAGTGAAACCAAAAAACGAAAACGATTACTGTAAACGAACGGTTTAACGTAGAAGAACGAAATTTGGTGAGCCAAGTGCTTTTGGTGTACTTATCATTACCTGAAAGAATCAACAAGATATGGTGAAAAAATGTTTGCTGAGATTTCAGGCAACTCGTAGTTTTTTTGGAAGCTTGGCAACCCCTTTCCATCAAAGTGATTTTCGCCAGTCTCTGCTTAGGGCTACATCAACAGCAAACAAACCATAGAGATAGAACTTGAAACTGCTTTATTGTGTCAAGTTTCAAAGAGCTAGCACAAACCGTGTTTGATTTAGAGTTCCAAATACATGTATCCCTATAGGAGAAAACAGAGTGAAACCAAAAAATGAAAACGGTTACTGCAAACGAACGGTTTAACCTAGAAGAACGAAATTTGGTGAGCCAAGTGGTTTTGGTGTACTGATCATTACCTGAAACAATCATCAAGATATGGTGAAAAAATGTTTGCTGAGATTTCAGGCAACTCGTAGTTTTTTGCAACATTGGCAACCCCTTTCCATCAAAGTGATTTTCGCCAGTCTCTGCTTAGGGCTACATCAACAGCAAACAAACCATAGAGATAGAACTTGAAACTGCTTTATTGTGTCAAGTTTCAAAGAGCTAGCACAAACCGTGTTTGATTTAGCGTTCCAAATACATGTATCCCTATAGGAGAAAACAGAGTGAATCCAAAAAATGAAAACGGTTTCTGCAAACGAACGGTTTAACCTAGAAGAACGAAATTTGGTGAGCCAAGTGGTTTTGGTGTACTGATTATTACCTGAAAGAATCATCAAGATTGGGTGAAAAAATGTTTGCTGAGATTTCAGGCAACTCGTAGTTTTTTGGAAGCTTGGCAACCCCTTTCCATCAAAGTGATTTTCGCCAGTCTCTGCTTAGGGCTACATCAACAGCAAACAAACCATAGAGATAGAACTTGAAACTGCTTTATTGTGTCAAGTTTCAAAGAGCTAGTACAAACCGTCTGTCATTTAGAGTTCCAAATACATGTATCCCTATAGGAGAAAACAGAGTGAAACCAAAAAATGAAAACGGTTACTGCAAACGAACCGTTTAACGTAGAAGAACGAAATTTGGTGAGCCAAGTGGTTTTGGCGTACTGATCATTACCTGAAAAATCATCAAGATATGGTGAAAAAATGTTTGCTGAGATTTCAGGCAACTCGTAGTTTTTTGCAACATTGGCAACCCCTTTCCATCAAAGTGATTTTCGCCAGTCTCTGCTTAGGGCTACATGAACAGCAAACAAACCATAGAGATAGAACTTGAAACAGCTTTATTGTGTCAAGTTTCAAAGAGCTAGCACAAACCGTGTTTGATTTAGAGTTCCAAATACATGTATCCCTATAGGAGAATACAGAGTGAAACCTAAAAATGTAAACGGTTACTGCAAACGAACGGTTTAACATAGGAGAACGAAATTTGGTGAGCCAAGTAGTTTTGGTGTAATGATCATTACCTGAAAGAATCATCAAGATTGGGTGAAAAAATATTTGCTGAGATTTCAGGAAACTCGTAGTTTTTTGGAAGCTTGGCAAGCCTTTCCATCAAAGTGATTTTCGCCAGTCTCTGCTTAGGGCTACATCAACAGCAAACAAACCATAGAGATAGAACTTGAAACTGCTTTATTGTGTCAAGTTTCAAAGAGCTAGTACAAACCGTCTGTCATTTAGAGTTCCAAATACATGTATCCCTATAGGAGAAAACAGAGTGAAACCAAAAAATGAAAACGGTTACTGCAAACGAACGGTTTAACCTAGAAGAACGAAATTTGGTGAGCCAAGTGGTTTTGGTGTACTGATCATTACCTGAAAGAATCATCAAGATATGGTGAAAAAATGTTTGCTGAGATTTCAGGCAACTCGTAGTTTTTTGCAACATTGGCAACCCCTTTCCATCAAAGTGATTTTCGCCAGTCTCTGCTTAGGGCTACATCAACAGCAAACAAACCATAGAGATAGAACTTGAAACTGCTTTCTTGTGTCAAGTTTCAAAGAGCTAGCACAAACCGTCTTTCATTTAGAGTTCCAAATACTTGTATCCCTATAGGAGAAAAGAGAGTGAAACCTAAAAATGAAAACGGTTACTGAAAACGAACGGTTTAACCTAGAAGAACGAAATTTGGTGAGCCAATTGGTTTTGGTGTACTGATCATTACCTTAAAGAATCATCAAGATTGGGTGAAAAAATGTTTGCTGAGATTTCAGGCAACTCGAATTTTTTTGGAAGCTTGGCAACCCTTTTCCATCAAAATGATTTTCGCCAGTCTCTGCTTAGGGCTACATCAACAGCAAACAAACCATAGAGATAGAACTTGAAACTGCTTTATTGTGTCAAGTTTCAAAGAGCTAGCACAAACCGTGTTTGATTTAGACTTCCAAATACATGTATCCCTATAGGAGAAAACAGAGTGAAACCTAAAAATAAAAACGGTTACTGCGAGCGAACGGTTTAACCTAGAAGAACGAAATTTGATGAGCCAAGTGGTTTTGGTGTACTGACCATTACCTGAAAGAATCATCAAGATTGGGTGAAAAAATGTTTGCTGAGATTTCAGGCAACTCGTAGTTTTTTGGAAGCTTGGCAACCCCTTTCCATCAAAGTGATTTTCTCCAGTCTCTGCTTAGGGCTACATCAACAGCAAACAAACGATAGAGATAGAACTTGAAACTGCTTTATTGTGTCATGTTTCAATAAGCTAGCACAAACCGTGTTTGATTTAGAGTTCCAAATA
>NW_027522147.1:0-30961 GCF_052094955.1 Ictidomys tridecemlineatus | reverse complement strand
CCATGAAACGTGATTCTCGCCAGGTCTCTGCTTAGGGCTCATCAACAGTCAAACAAACCATAGAGATAGAACTTGAAACTGCTTTATTGTGTCAAGTTTCAAAGAGCTAGCCCAAACCGTGTTTGATTTAGAGTTCCAAATACATGTATCCCTATAGGAGAAAACAGAGTGAAACCTCAAAATGAAACCAGTTACTGCCAACGAACGGTTTAACCTAGAAGAACGAAATTTGGCGAGCCAAGTGGATTGGTGTACTGATCATTACATGAAAGTTTCATCAAGATTGGGTGAAAAAGTGTGTGCTGAGATTTCAGGCAACTCGTAGTTTTTTGGAAGCTTGGCAGGCCCTTTCCATGAAAGTGATTCTCGCCAGTCTCTGCTTAGGGCTACATCAACAGCAAACAAACCATAGAGATAGAACTTGAAACTGCTTTATTGTGTCAAGTTTCAAAGAGCTAGCAAAAACCGTGTTTGATTTTGAGTTCCAAATACATGTATCCCTATAGGAGAAAACAGAGTGAAACCTCAAAATGAAACCGGTTACTGCCAACGAACGGTTTAACCTAGAAGAACGAAATTTGGCGAGCCAAGTGGGATTGGGGTACTGATCATTACCTGAAAGTTTCATCAAGATTGGGTGAAAAAGTGTGTGCTGAGATTTCAGGCAACTCGTAGTTTTTTGGAAGCTTGGCAGGCCCTTTCCATGAAAGTGATTCTCGCCAGTCTCTTCTAAGAGGCTACATCAACAGCAAACAAACCATAGAGATAGAACTTGAAAACTGCTTTATTGTGTCAAGTTTCAAAGAGCTAGCACAACCGTGTTTGATTTAGAGTTCCAAAATACATGTATCCCTATAGGAGAAAACAGAGTGAAACCTCAAAATGTAACCGGTTACTGCCAACGAACGGTTTAACCTAGAAGAACGAAATTTGGCGAGCCAAGTGGGATTGGTGTACTGATCATTACCTGAAAGTTTCATCAAGATTGGGTGAAAAAGTGTTTGCTGAGATTTCAGGCAACTCGTAGTTTTTGGAAGCTTGGCAGGCCCTTTCCATGAAAGTGATTCTCGCCAGTTTCTGCTTAGGGCTACATCAACAGCAAACAAACAACATAGAGATAGAACTTGAAACTGCTTCATTGTGTCAAGTTTCAAAGAGCTAGCACAAACCGTGTTTGATTTAGAGTTCCAAATACATGTATCCCTATAGGAGAAAACAGAGTGAAACTCAAAATGAAAACCGGTTACTGCCAACGAACGGTTTAACCTAGAAGAACGAAATTTGGCGAGCCAAGTGGGATTGGTGTACTGATCATTACCTGAAAGTTTCATCAAGATTGGGTGAAAAAGGGTGTGCTGAGATTTCAGGCAACTTGTAGTTTTTTGGAAGCTTGGCAGTCCCTTTCCATGAAAGTGATTCTCGCCAGTCTCTACTTAGGGCTACATCAGCAGCAAACAAACCATAGAGATAGAACTTGAAACTGCTTTATTGTGTCAAGTTTCAAAGAGCTAGCACAAACCGTGTTTCATTTAGAGTTCCAAATGCATGTATCCCTATAGGAGAAAACAGAGTGAAACCTCAAAATGAAACCGGTTACTGCCAACGAACGGTTTAACCTAGAAGAACAAAATTTGGCGAGCCAAGTGGATTGGTGTACTGATCATTACCTGAAAGTTTCATCAAGATTGGGTGAAAAAGGGTGTGCTGAAATTTCAGGCAACTCGTAGTTTTTTGGAAGCTTGGCAGGCCCTTTCCATGAAACTGATTCTCGCCAGTCTCTGCTTAGGGCTACATCAACAGCAAACAAACCATAGAGATAGAACTTGAAAACTGCTTTGTTGTGTCAAGTTTCAAAGAGCTAGCACAAACCGTGTTTGATTTAGAGTTCCAAATACATGTATCCCTATAGGAGAAAACAGAGTGAAACCTCAAAATGAACCGGTTACTGCCAACGAATGGTTTAACCTAGAAGAACAAAATTTGGCGAGCCAAGTGGGATTGGTGTACTGATCATTACCTGAAAGTTTCATCAAGATTGGGTGAAAAAGGGTGTGCTGAGATTTCAGGCAACTCGTAGTTTTTTGGAAGCTTGGCAGGCCCTTTCCTTGAAAGTGATTTTCGCCAGTCTCTGCTTAGGGCTACATCAACAGCAAACAAACCATAGAGATAGAACTTGAAACTGCTTTCTTTTGTCAAGTTTAAAGAGCCTAGCACAAACCGTGTTTGATTTAGAGTTCCAAATACATGTATCCCTATAAGAGAAAACAGAGTGAAACCTCAAAATGAAACCGGTTACTGCCAACGAACGGTTTAACCTAGAAGAACGAAATTTGGTGAGCCAAGTGGGATTGGTGTACTGATCATTACCTGAAAGTTTCATCAAGATTGGGTGAAAAAGGGTGTGCTGAGATTTCAGGCAACTCGTAGTTTTTTGGAAGCTTGGCAGCCCCTTTCCATGAACGTGATTCTCGCCAGTCTCTGCTTAGGGCTACATCAACAGCAAACAAACCATAGAGATAGAACTTGAAACTGCTTTATTGTGTCAAGTTTTAAAGAGCTAGCACAAACCCGTGTTTGATTTAGAGTTCCAAATACATGTATCCACTATAAGAGAAAACAGAGTGAAACCTCAAAACGAAACCGGTTACTGCCAACGAACGGTTTAACCTAGAAGAACGAAATTTGGCGAGCCAAGTGGGATTGGTGTACTGATCATTACCTGAAAGTTTCATCAAGATTGGGTGAAAAAGGGTGTGCTGAGATTTCAGGCAACTCGTAGTTTTTTGGAAGCTTGGCAGGCCCTTTCCATGAAAGTGATTCTCGCCAGTCTCTGCTTAGGGCTACATCAACAGCAAACAAACCATAGAGATAGAACTTGAAACTGCTTTATTGTGTCAAGTTTTAAAGAGCTAGCACAAACCGTGTTTGATTTAGAGTTCCAAATACATGTATCCCTATAAGAGAAAACAGAGTGAAACCTCAAAATGAAACCGGTTACTGCCAACGAACGGTTTAACCTAGAAGAACGAAATTTGGTGAGCCAAGTGGGATTGGTGTACTGATCATTACCTGAAAGTTTCATCAAGATTGGGTGAAAAAGGTGTGCTGAGATTTCAGGCAACTCGTAGTTTTTTGGAAGCTTGGCAGCCCCTTTCCATGAACGTGATTCTCGCCCAGTCTCTGCTTAGGGCTACATCAACAGCAAACAAACCATAGAGATAGAACTTGAAACTGCTTTATTGTGTCAAGTTTCAAAGAGCTAGCACAAACCGTGTTTGATTTAGAGTTCCAAATACATGTATCCCTATATGAGAAAACAGAGTGAAACCTCAAAATGAAACCGGTTACTGCCAACGAACGGTTTAACCTAGAAGACGAAATTTGGTGAGCCAAGTGGGATTGGGGTACTGATGATTACCTGAAAGTTTCATCAAGATTGGGTGAAAAAGGGTGTGCTGAGATTTCAGGCAACTCGTAGTTTTTTGGGAGCTTGGCAGGCCCTTTCCATGAACGTGATTCTCGCCAGTCTCTGCTTAGGGCTACATCAACAGCAAACAAACCATAGAGATAGAACTTGAAACTGCTTTATTGTGTCAAGTTTCAAAGAGCTAGCACAAACCGTGTTTGATTTTAGAGTTCCAAATACATGTATCCCTATAGGAGAAAACAGAGTGAAACCTCAAAATGAAACCAGTTACTGCAAACGAACGGTTTAACCTAGAAGAACGAAATTTGGCGAGCCAAGTGGGATTGGTGTACTGATCATTACATGAAATTTTCATCAAGATTGGGTGAAAAAGTGTGTGCTGAGATTTCAGGCAACTCGTAGTTTTTTGGAAGCTTGGCAGGCCCTTTCCATGAAAGTGATTCTCGCCAGTCTCTGCTTAGGGCTACATCAACAGCAAACAAACCATAGAGATAGAACTTGAAACTGCTTTATTATGTCAACTTTCAAAGAGCTAGCACAAACCGTGTTTGATTTAGAGTTGCAAATACATGTATCCCTATAGGAGAAAACAGAGTGAAACCTCAAAATGAAACCGGTTACTGCCAATGAATGGTTTAACCTAGAAGAACGAAATTTGGCGAGCCAAGTGGGATTGGTGTACTGATCATTACCTGAAAGTTTCATCAAGATTGGGTGAAAAAGTGTGTGTTGAGATTTCAGGCAACTCGTAGTTTTTTGGAAGCTTGGCAGCCCCTTTCCATGAACGTGATTCTCGCCAGTCTCTGCTTAGGGCTACATCAACAGCAAACAAACCATAGAGATAGAACTTGAAACTGCTTTATTGTGTCAAGTTTCAAAGAGCTAGCACAAACCGTGTTTGATTTAGAGTTCCAAATACATGTATCCCTATAAGAGAAAACAGAGTGAAACCTCAAAATGAAACCGGTTACTGCCAATGAACGGTTTAACCTAGAAGAACGAAATTTGGTGAGCCAAGTGGGATTGGTGTACTGATGATTACCTGAAAGTTTCATCAAGATTGGGTGAAAAAGGGTGTGCTGAGATTTCAGGCAACTCGTAGTTTTTTGGGAGCTTGGCAGGCCCTTTCCATGAACGTGATTCTCGCCAGTCTCTGCTTAGGGCTACATCAACAGCAAACAAACCATAGAGATAGAACTTGAAACTGCTTTATTGTGTCAAGTTTCAAAGAGCTAGCACAAACCGAGTTTGATTTAGAGTTCCAAATACATGTATCCCTATAGGAGAAAACAGAGTGAAACCTCAAAATGAAACCAGTTACTGCAAACGAACGGTTTAACCTAGAAGAACGAAATTTGGCGAGCCAAGTGGGATTGGTGTACTGATCATTACATGAAATTTTCATCAAGATTGGGTGAAAAAGTGTGTGCTGAGATTTCAGGCAACTCGTAGTTTTTTGGAAGCTTGGCAGGCCCTTTCCATGAAAGTGATTCTCGCCAGTCTCTGCTTAGGGCTACATCAACAGCAAACAAACCATAGAGATAGAACTTGAAACTGCTTCATTGTGTCAAGTTTCAAAGAGCTAGCACAAACCGTGTTTGATTTAGAGTTCCAAATACATGTATCCCTATAGGAGAAAACAGAGTGAAACCTCAAAATGAAACCGGTTACTGCCAACGAACGGTTTAACCTAGAAGAACGAAATTTGGCGAGCCAAGTGGGATTGGTGTACTGATCATTACCTGAAAGTTTCATCAAGATTGGGTGAAAAAGGGTGTGCTGAGATTTCAGGCAACTCGTAGTTTTTTGGAAGCTTGGCAGTCCCTTTCCATGAAAGTGATTCTCGCCAGTCTCTACTTAGGGCTACATCAGCAGCAAACAAACCATAGAGATAGAACTTGAAACTGCTTTCTTTTGTCAAGTTTCAAAGAGCTAGCACAAACCGTGTTTGATTTAGAGTTCCAAATACATGTATCCCTATAAGAGAAAACAGAGTGAAACCTCAAAATGAAACCGGTTACTGCCAACGAACGGTTTAACCTAGAAGAACGAAATTTGGTGAGCCAAGTGGGATTGGTGTACTGATCATTACCTGAAAGTTTCATCAAGATTGGGTGAAAAAGGGTGTGCTGAGATTTCAGGCAACTCGTAGTTTTTTGGAAGCTTGGCAGCCCCTTTCCATGAACGTGATTCTCGCCAGTCTCTGCTTAGGGCTACATCAACAGCAAACAAACCATAGAGATAGAACTTGAAACTGCTTTATTGTGTCAAGTTTTAAAGAGCTAGCACAAACCGTGTTTGATTTAGAGTTCCAAATACATGTATCCCTATAAGAGAAAACAGAGTGAAACCTCAAAACGAAACCGGTTACTGCCAACGAACGGTTTAACCTAGAAGAACGAAATTTGGCGAGCCAAGTGGGATTGGTGTACTGATCATTACCTGAAAGTTTCATCAAGATTGGGTGAAAAAGGGTGTGCTGAGATTTCAGGCAACTCGTAGTTTTTTGGAAGCTTGGCAGGCCCTTTCCATGAAAGTGATTCTCGCCAGTCTCTGCTTAGGGCTACATCAACAGCAAACAAACCATAGAGATAGAACTTGAAACTGCTTTATTGTGTCAAGTTTTAAAGAGCTAGCACAAACCGTGTTTGATTTAGAGTTCCAAATACATGTATCCCTATAAGAGAAAACAGAGTGAAACCTCAAAATGAAACCGGTTACTGCCAACGAACGGTTTAACCTAGAAGAACGAAATTGGGCGAGCCAAGTGGGATTGGTGTACTGATCATTACCTGAAAGTTTCATCAAGATTGGGTGAAAAGGGTGTGCTGAGATTTCAGGCAACTCGTAGTTTTTTGGAAGCTTGGCAGCCCCTTTCCATGAACGTGATTCTCGCCAGTCTCTGCTTAGGGCTACATCAACAGCAAACAAACCATAGAGATAGAACTTGAAACTGCTTTATTGTGTCAAGTTTCAAAGAGCTAGCACAAACCGTGTTTGATTTAGAGTTCCAAATACATGTATCCCTATAAGAGAAAACAGAGTGAAACCTCAAAATGAAACCGGTTACTGCCAACGAACGGTTTAACCTAGAAGAACGAAATTTGGTGAGCCAAGTGGGATTGGGGTACTGATGATTACCTGAAAGTTTCATCAAGATTGGGTGAAAAAGGGTGTGCTGAGATTTCAGGCAACTCGTAGTTTTTTGGGAGCTTGGCAGGCCCTTTCCATGAACGTGATTCTCGCCAGTCTCTGCTTAGGGCTACATCAACAGCAAACAAACCATAGAGATAGAACTTGAAACTGCTTTATTGTGTCAAGTTTCAAAGAGCTAGCACAAACCGTGTTTGATTTAGAGTTCCAAATACATGTATCCCTATAGGAGAAAACAGAGTGAAACCTCAAAATGAAACCAGTTACTGCAAACGAACGGTTTAACCTAGAAGAACGAAATTTGGCGAGCCAAGTGGGATTGGTGTACTGATCATTACATGAAATTTTCATCAAGATTGGGTGAAAAAGTGTGTGCTGAGATTTCAGGCAACTCGTAGTTTTTTGGAAGCTTGGCAGGCCCTTTCCATGAAAGTGATTCTCGCCAGTCTCTGCTTAGGGCTACATCAACAGCAAACAAACCATAGAGATAGAACTTGAAACTGCTTTATTATGTCAACTTTCAAAGAGCTAGCACAAACCGTGTTTGATTTAGAGTTGCAAATACATGTATCCCTATAGGAGAAAACAGAGTGAAACCTCAAAATGAAACCGGTTACTGCCAATGAATGGTTTAACCTAGAAGAACGAAATTTGGCGAGCCAAGTGGGATTGGTGTACTGATCATTACCTGAAAGTTTCATCAAGATTGGGTGAAAAAGTGTGTGTTGAGATTTCAGGCACTCGTAGTTTTTTGGAAGCTTGGCAGCCCCTTTCCATGAACGTGATTCTCGCCAGTCTCTGCTTAGGGCTACATCAACAGCAAACAAACCATAGAGATAGAACTTGAAACTGCTTTATTGTGTCAAGTTTCAAAGAGCTAGCACAAACCGTGTTTGATTTAGAGTTCCAAATACATGTATCCCTATAAGAGAAAACAGAGTGAAACCTCAAAATGAAACCGGTTACTGCCAATGAACGGTTTAACCTAGAAGAACGAAATTTGGTGAGCCAAGTGGGATTGGTGTACTGATGATTACCTGAAAGTTTCATCAAGATTGGGTGAAAAAGGGTGTGCTGAGATTTCAGGCAACTCGTAGTTTTTTGGGAGCTTGGCAGGCCCTTTCCATGAACGTGATTCTCGCCAGTCTCTGCTTAGGGCTACATCAACAGCAAACAAACCATAGAGATAGAACTTGAAACTGCTTTATTGTGTCAAGTTTCAAAGAGCTAGCACAAACCGTGTTTGATTTAGAGTTCCAAATACATGTATCCCTATAGGAGAAAACAGAGTGAAACCTCAAAATGAAACCAGTTACTGCAAACGAACGGTTTAACCTAGAAGAACGAAATTTGGCGAGCCCAAGTGGGATTGGTGTACTGATCATTACATGAAATTTTCATCAAGATTGGGTGAAAAAGTGTGTGCTGAGATTTCAGGCAACTCGTAGTTTTTTGGAAGCTTGGCAGGCCCTTTCCATGAAAGTGATTCTCGCCAGTCTCTGCTTAGGGCTACATCAACAGCAAACAAACCATAGAGATAGAACTTGAAACTGCTTCATTGTGTCAAGTTTCAAAGAGCTAGCACAAACCGTGTTTGATTTAGAGTTCCAAATACATGTATCCCTATAGGAGAAAACAGAGTGAAACCTCAAAATGAAACCGGTTACTGCCAACGAACGGTTAACCTAGAAGAACGAAATTTGGCGAGCCAAGTGGGATTGGTGTACTGATCATTACCTGAAAGTTTCATCAAGATTGGGTGAAAAAGGGTGTGCTGAGATTTCAGGCAACTTGTAGTTTTTTGGAAGCTTGGCAGTCCCTTTCCATGAAAGTGATTCTCGCCAGTCTCTACTTAGGGCTACATCAGCAGCAAACAAACCATAGAGATAGAACTTGAAACTGCTTTATTGTGTCAAGTTTCAAAGAGCTAGCACAAACCGTGTTTCATTTAGAGTTCCAAATGCATGTATCCCTATAGGAGAAAACAGAGTGAAACCTCAAAATGAAACCGGTTACTGCCAACGAACGGTTTAACCTAGAAGAACAAAATTTGGCGAGCCAAGTGGGATTGGTGTACTGATCATTACCTGAAAGTTTCATCAAGATTGGGTGAAAAAGGGTGTGCTGAAATTTCAGGCAACTCGTAGTTTTTTGGAAGCTTGGCAGGCCCTTTTCCATGAAACTGATTCTCGCCAGTCTCTGCTTAGGGCTACATCAACAGCAAACAAACCATAGAGATAGAACTTGAAACTGCTTTGTTGTGTCAAGTTTCAAAGAGCTAGCACAAACCGTGTTTGATTTAGAGTTCCAAATACATGTATCCCTATAGGAGAAAACAGAGTGAAACCTCAAAATGAAACCGGTTACTGCCAACGAATGGTTTAACCTAGAAGAACAAAATTTGGCGAGCCAAGTGGGATTGGTGTACTGATCATTACCTGAAAGTTTCATCAAGATTGGGTGAAAAAGGGTGTGCTGAGATTTCAGGCAACTCGTAGTTTTTTGGAAGCTTGGCAGGCCCTTTCCTTGAAAGTGATTTTCGCCAGTCTCTGCTTAGGGCTACATCAACAGCAAACAAACCATAGAGATAGAACTTGAAACTGCTTTCTTTTGTCAAGTTTCAAAGAGCTAGCACAAACCGTGTTTGATTTAGAGTTCCAAATACATGTATCCCTATAAGAGAAAACAGAGTGAAACCTCAAAATGAAACCGGTTACTGCCAACGAACGGTTTAACCTAGAAGAACGAAATTTGGTGAGCCAAGTGGGATTGGTGTACTGATCATTACCTGAAAGTTTCATCAAGATTGGGTGAAAAAGGGTGTGCTGAGATTTCAGGCAACTCGTAGTTTTTTGGAAGCTTGGCAGCCCCTTTCCATGAACGTGATTCTCGCCAGTCTCTGCTTAGGGCTACATCAACAGCAAACAAACCATAGAGATAGAACTTGAAACTGCTTTATTGTGTCAAGTTTTAAAGAGCTAGCACAAACCGTGTTTGATTTAGAGTTCCAAATACATGTATCCCTATAAGAGAAAACAGAGTGAAACCTCAAAACGAAACCGGTTACTGCCAACGAACGGTTTAACCTAGAAGAACGAAATTTGGCGAGCCAAGTGGGATTGGTGTACTGATCATTACCTGAAAGTTTCATCAAGATTGGGTGAAAAAGGGTGTGCTGAGATTTCAGGCAACTCGTAGTTTTTTGGAAGCTTGGCAGGCCCTTTCCATGAAAGTGATTCTCCGCCAGTCTCTGCTTAGGGCTACATCAACAGCAAACAAACCATAGAGATAGAACTTGAAACTGCTTTATTGTGTCAAGTTTTAAAGAGCTAGCACAAACCGTGTTTGATTTAGAGTTCCAAATACATGTATCCCTATAAGAGAAAACAGAGTGAAACCTCAAAATGAAACCGGTTACTGCCAACGAACGGTTTAACCTAGAAGAACGAAATTTGGTGAGCCAAGTGGGATTGGTGTACTGATCATTACCTGAAAGTTTCATCAAGATTGGGTGAAAAAGGGTGTGCTGAGATTTCAGGCAACTCGTAGTTTTTTGGAAGCTTGGCAGCCCCTTTCCATGAACGTGATTCTCGCCAGTCTCTGCTTAGGGCTACATCAACAGCAAACAAACCATAGAGATAGAACTTGAAACTGCTTTATTGTGTCAAGTTTCAAAGAGCTAGCACAAACCGTGTTTGATTTAGAGTTCCAAATACATGTATCCCTATAGGAGAAAAACAGAGTGAAACCTCAAAATGAAACCGGTTACTGCCAACGAATGGTTTAACCTAGAAGAACAAAATTTGGCGAGCCAAGTGGGATTGGTGTACTGATCATTACCTGAAAGTTTCATCAAGATTGGGTGAAAAAGGGTGTGCTGAGATTTCAGGCAACTCGTAGTTTTTTGGAAGCTTGGCAGGCCCTTTCCCTTGAAAGTGATTTTCGCCAGTCTCTGCTTAGGGCTACATCAACAGCAAACAAACCATAGAGATAGAACTTGAAACTGCTTTCTTTTGTCAAGTTTCAAAGAGCTAGCACAAACCGTGTTTGATTTAGAGTTCCAAATACATGTATCCCTATAAGAGAAAACAGAGTGAAACCTCAAAATGAAACCGGTTACTGCCAACGAACGGTTTAACCTAGAAGAACGAAATTTGGTGAGCCAAGTGGGATTGGTGTACTGATCATTACCTGAAAGTTTCATCAAGATTGGGTGAAAAAGGGTGTGCTGAGATTTCAGGCAACTCGTAGTTTTTTGGAAGCTTGGCAGCCCCTTTCCATGAACGTGATTCTCGCCAGTCTCTGCTTAGGGCTACATCAACAGCAAACAACCATAGAGATAGAACTTGAAACTGCTTTGTTGTGTCAAGTTTCAAAGAGCTAGCACAAACCGTGTTTGATTTAGAGTTCCAAATACATGTATCCCTATAAGAGAAAACAGAGTGAAACCTCAAAATGAAACCGTTACTGCCAACGAACGGTTTAACCTAGAAGAACGAAATTTGGTGAGCCAAGTGGGATTGGTGTACTGATGATTACCTGAAAGTTTCATCAAGATTGGGTGAAAAAGGGTGTGCTGAGATTTCAGGCATCTCGTAGTTTTTTGGGAGCTTGGCAGGCCCTTTCCATGAACGTGATTCTCGCCAGTCTCTGCTTAGGGCTACATCAACAGCAAACAAACCATAGAGATAGAACTTGAAACTGCTTTATTGTGTCAAGTTTCAAAAGAGCTAGCACAAACCGTGTTTGATTTAGAGTTCCAAATACATGTATCCCTATAGGAGAAAACAGAGTGAAACCTCAAAATGAAAAAAGTTACTGCAAACGAACGGTTTAACCTAGAAGAACGAAATTTGGCGAGCCAAGTGGGATTGGTGTACTGATCATTACATGAAATTTTCATCAAGATTGGGTGAAAAAGTGTGTGCTGAGATTTCAGGCAACTCGTAGTTTTTTGGAAGCTTGGCAGGCCCTTTCCATGAAAGTGATTCTCGCCAGTCTCTGCTTAGGGCTACATCAACAGCAAACAAACCATAGAGATAGAACTTGAAACTGCTTTATTATGTCAACTTTCAAAGAGCTAGCACAAACCGTGTTTGATTTAGAGTTGCAAATACATGTATCCCTATAGGAGAAAACAGAGTGAAACCTCAAAATGAAACCGGTTACTGCCAATGAATGGTTTAACCTAGAAGAACGAAATTTGGCGAGCCAAGTGGGATTGGTGTACTGATCATTACCTGAAAGTTTCATCAAGATTGGGTGAAAAAGTGTGTGTTGAGATTTCAGGCAACTCGTAGTTTTTTGGAAGCTTGGCAGCCCCTTTCCATGAACGTAATTCTCGCCAGTCTCTGCTTAGGGCTACATCAACAGCAAACAAACCATAGAGATAGAACTTGAAACTGCTTTATTGTGTCAAGTTTCAAAGAGCTAGCCCAAACCGTGTTTGATTTAGAGTTCCAAATACATGTATCCCTATAGGAGAAAACAGAGTGAAACCTCAAAATGAAACCAGTTACTGCCAACGAACGGTTTAACCTAGAAGAACGAAATTTGGCGAGCCAAGTGGGATTGGTGTACTGATCATTACATGAAAGTTTCATCAAGATTGGGTGAAAAAGTGTGTGCTGAGATTTCAGGCAACTCGTAGTTTTTTGGAAGCTTGGCAGGCCCTTTCCATGAAAGTGATTCTCGCCAGTCTCTGCTTAGGGCTACATCGACAGCAAACAAACCATAGAGATAGAACTTGAAACTGCTTTATTGTGTCAAGTTTCAAAGAGCTAGCAAAAACCGTGTTTGATTTTGAGTTCCAAATACATGTATCCCTATAGGAGAAAACAGAGTGAAACCTCAAAATGAAACCGGTTACTGCCAATGAACGGTTTAACCTAGAAGAACGAAATTTGGCGAGCCAAGTGGGATTGGGGTACTGATCATTACCTGAAAGTTTCATCAAGATTGGGTGAAAAAGTGTGTGCTGAGATTTCAGGCAACTCGTAGTTTTTTGGAAGCTTGGCAGGCCCTTTCCATGAAAGTGATTCTCGCCAGTCTCTTCTAAGGGCTACATCAACAGCAAACAAACCATAGAGATAGAACTTGAAACTGCTTTATTGTGTCAAGTTTCAAAGAGCTAGCACAAACCGTGTTTGATTTAGAGTTCCAAATACATGTATCCCTATAGGAGAAAACAGAGTGAAACCTCAAAATGTAACCGGTTACTGCCAACGAACGGTTTAACCTAGAAGAACGAAATTTGGCGAGCCAAGTGGGATTGGTGTACTGATCATTACCTGAAAGTTTCATCAAGATTGGGTGAAAAAGTGTTTGCTGAGATTTCAGGCAACTCGTAGTTTTTTGGAAGCTTGGCAGGCCCTTTCCATGAAAGTGATTCTCGCCAGTTTCTGCTTAGGGCTACATCAACAGCAAACAAACCATAGAGATAGAACTTGAAACTGCTTCATTGTGTCAAGTTTCAAAGAGCTAGCACAAACCGTGTTTGATTTAGAGTTCCAAATACATGTATCCCTATAGGAGAAAACAGAGTGAAACCTCAAAATGAAACCGGTTACTGCCAACGAACGGTTTAACCTAGAAGAACGAAATTTGGCGAGCCAAGTGGGATTTGTGTACTGATCATTACCTGAAAGTTTCATCAAGATTGGGTGAAAAAGGGTGTGCTGAGATTTCAGGCAACTTGTAGTTTTTGGAAGCTTGGCAGTCCCTTTCCATGAAAGTGATTCTCGCCAGTCTCTACTTAGGGCTACATCAGCAGCAAACAAACCATAGAGATAGAACTTGAAACTGCTTTATTGTGTCAAGTTTCAAAGAGCTAGCACAAACCGTGTTTCATTTAGAGTTCCAAATGCATGTATCCCTATAGGAGGAAAACAGAGTGAAACCTCAAAATGAAACCGGTTACTGCCAACGAACGGTTTAACCTAGAAGAACAAAATTTGGCAAGCCAAGTGGGATTGGTGTACTGATCATTACCTGAAAGTTTCATCAAGATTGGGTGAAAAAGGGTGTGCTGAAATTTCAGGCAACTCGTAGTTTTTTGGAAGCTTGGCAGGCCCTTTCCATGAAACTGATTCTCGCCAGTCTCTGCTTAGGGCTACATCAACAGCAAACAAACCATAGAGATAGAACTTGAAACTGCTTTGTTGTGTCAAGTTTCAAAGAGCTAGCACAAACCGTGTTTGATTTAGAGTTCCAAATACATGTATCCCTATAGGAGAAAACAGAGTGAAACCTCAAAATGAAACCGGTTACTGCCAACGAATGGTTTAACCTAGAAGAACAAAATTTGGCGAGCCAAGTGGGATTGGTGTACTGATCATTACCTGAAAGTTTCATCAAGATTGGGTGAAAAAGGGTGTGCTGAGATTTCAGGCAACTCGTAGTTTTTTTGGAAGCTTGGCAGGCCCTTTCCTTGAAAGTGATTTTCGCCAGTCTCTGCTTAGGGCTACATCAACAGCAAACAAACCATAGAGATAGAACTTGAAACTGCTTTCTTTTGTCAAGTTTCAAAGAGCTAGCACAAACCGTGTTTGATTTAGAGTTCCAAATACATGTATCCCTATAGGAGAAAACAGAGTGAAACCTCAAAATGAAACCGGTTACTGCCAACGAACGGTTTAACCTAGAAGAACGAAATTTGGCGAGCCAAGTGGGATTGGTGTACTGATCATTACCTGAAAGTTTCATCAAGATTGGGAGAAAAAGTGTTTGCTGAGATTTCAGGCAACTCGTAGTTTTTTGGAAGCTTGGCAGGCCCTTTCCATGAAAGTGATTCTCGCCAGTCTCTGCTTAGGGCTACATCAACAGCAAACAAACAATAGAGATAGAACTTGAAACTGCTTTATTGTATCAAGTTTCAAAGAGCTAGCACAAACCGTGTTTGATTTAGAGTTCCAAATACATGTATCCCTGTAGGAGAAAACAGAGTGAAACCTCAAAATGAAACCGGTTACTGCCAAGGAACGGTTTAACCTAGAAGAACAAAATTTGGTGAGCCAAGTGGGATTGGTGTACTGATCATTACCTGAAAGTTTCATCAAGATTGGGTGAAAAGTTGTGTGCTGAGATTTCAGGCAACTCGTAGTTTTTGGAAGCTTGGCAGGCCCTTTCCATGAAAGTGATTCTCGCCAGTCTCTGCTTAGGGGCTACATCAACAGCAAACAAACCATAGAGATAGAACTTGAAACTGCTTTATTGTGTCAAGTTTCAAAGAGCTAGCACAAACCGTGTTTGATTTAGAGTTCCAAATACATGTATCCCTATAGGAGAAAACAGAGTGAAACCTCAAAATGGAACCGGTTACTGCCAACGAACGGTTTAACCTAGAAGAACGAAATTTGGCGAGCCAAGTGGGATTGGAGTACTGATCATTACCTGAAAGTTTCATCAAGATTGGGTGAAAAAGTGTTTGCTGAGATTTCAGGCAACTCGTAGTTTTTTGGAAGCTTGGCAGGCCCTTTCCATGAAAGTGATTCTCGCCAGTCTCTGCTTAGGGCTACATCAACAGCAAACAAACCATAGAGATAGAACTTGAAACTGCTTCATTGTGTCAAGTTTCAAAGAGCTAGCACAAACCGTGTTTGATTTAGAGTTCCAAATACATGTATCCCTATAGGAGAAAACAGAGTGAAACCTCAAAATGAAACCGGTTACTGCCAACGAACGGTATAACCTAGAAGAACGAAATTTGGCGAGCCAAGTGGGATTGGTGTACTGATCATTACCTGAAAGTTTCATCAAGATTGGGTGAAAAAGGGTGTGCTGAGATTTCAGGCAACTTGTAGTTTTTTGGAAGCTTGGCAGTCCCTTTCCATGAAAGTGATTCTCGCCAGTCTCTACTTAGGGCTACATCAGCAGCAAACAAACCATAGAGATAGAACTTGAAACTGCTTTATTGTGTCAAGTTTCAAAGAGCTAGCACAAACCGTGTTTCATTTAGAGTTCCAAATGCATGTATCCCTATAGGAGAAAACAGAGTGAAACCTCAAAATGAAACCGGTTACTGCCAACGAACGGTTTAACCTAGAAGAACGAAATTTGGCGAGCCAAGTGGGATTGGTGTACTGATCATTACCTGAAAGTTTCATCAAGATTGGGTGAAAAAGGGTGTGCTGAGATTTCAGGCAACTCGTAGTTTTTTGGAAGCTTGGCAGTCCCTTTCCATGAAAGTGATTCTCGCCAGTCTCTGCTTAGGGCTACATCAGCAGCAAACAAACAATAGAGATAGAACTTGAAACTGCTTTATTGTGTCAAGTTTCAAAGAGCTAGCACAAACCGTGTTTCATTTAGAGTTCCAAATGCATGTATACCTATAGGAGAAAACAGAGTGAAACCTCAAAATGAAACCGGTTACTGCCAACGAACGGTTTAACCTAGAAGAACAAAATTTGGCGAGCCAAGTGGGATTGGTGTACGGATCATTACCTGAAAGTTTCATCAAGATTGGGTGAAAAAGGGTGTGCTGAAATTTCAGGCAACTCGTAGTTTTTTGGAAGCTTGGCAGGCCCTTTCCATGAAAGTGATTCTCGCCAGTCTCTGCTTAGGGCTACATCAACAGCAAACAAACCATAGAGATAGAACTTGAAACTGCTTTGTTGTGTCAAGTTTCAAAGAGCTAGCACAAACCGTGTTTGATTTAGAGTTCCAAATACATGTATCCCTATAGGAGAAAACAGAGTGAAACCTCAAAATGAAACCGGTTACTGCCAACGAATGGTTTAACCTAGAAGAACAAAATTTGGCGAGCCAAGTGGGATTGGTGTACTGATCATTACCTGAAAGTTTCATCAAGATTGGGTGAAAAAGGGTGTGCTGAGATTTCAGGCAACTCGTAGTTTTTTGGAAGCTTGGCAGGCCCTTTCCTTGAAAGTGATTTTCGCCAGTCTCTGCTTAGGGCTACATCAACAGCAAACAAACCATAGAGATAGAACTTGAAACTGCTTTCTTTTGTCAAGTTTCAAAGAGCTAGCACAAACCGTGTTTGATTTAGATTTCCAAATACATGTATCCCTATATGAGAAAAAAGAGTGAAACCTCAAAATGAAACCGGTTACTGCCAACGAACGGTTTAACCTAGAAGAACGAAATTTGGCGAGTCAAGTGGGATTGGTGTACTGATCATTACCTGAAAGATTCCTCAAGATTGGGTGAAAAAGTGTGTGCTGAGATTTCAGGCAACTCGTAGTTTTTTGGAAGCTTGGCAGGCCCTTTCCATGAAAGTGATTCTCGCCAGTCTCTGCTTAGGGCTACATCAACAGCAAACAAACCATAGAGATAGAACTTGAAACTGCTTTATTGTGTCAAGTTTCAAAGAGCTAGCACAAACCGTGTTTGATTTAGAGTTTCAAATACATGTATCCCTATAGGAGAAAAAAGAGTGAAATCTCAAAATGAAACCGGTTACTGCCAACGAACGGTTTAACCTAGAAGAACGAAATTTGGCGAACCAAGTGGGATTGGTGTACTGATCATTACCTGAAAGTTTCATCAAGATTGGGTGAAAAAGGGTGTGCTGAGATTTCAGGCAACTCGTAGTTTTTTGGAAGCTTGGCAGGCCCTTTCTATGAAAGTGATTCTCGCCAGTCTCTGCTTAGGGCTACATCAACAGCAAACAAACCATAGAGATAGAACTTAAAACTGCTTTATTGTGTCAAGTTTCAAAGAGCTAGCACAAACCGTGTTTGATTTAGAGTTCCAAATACATGTATCCGTATAGGAGAAAACAGAGTGAAACCTCAAAATGAAACCGGTTACTGCCAACGAACGGTTTAACCTAGAAGAACGAAATTTGTCAAGCCAAGTGGGATTGGTGTACTGATCATTACCTGAAAGTTTCATCAAGATTGGGTGAAAAAGTGTTTGCTGAGATTTCAGGAACTCGTAGTTTTTTGGAAGCTTGGCAGGCCCTTTCCATGAAAGTGATTCTCGCCAGTCTCTGCTTAGGGCTACATCAACAGCAAACAAAGCATAGAGATAGAACTTGAAACTGCTTTATTGTGACAAGTTTCAAAGAGCTTGCACAAACCGTCTTTGATTTTGAGTTCCAAATACATGTATCCCTATAGGAGAAAACAAAGTGAAACCTCAAAATGAAACCGGTTACTGCCAACAAACGGTTTAAACCTAGAAGAACGAAATTTGGCGAACCAAGTGGGATTGGTGTACTGATCATTACCTGAAAGTTTCATCAAGATTGGGTAAAAAAAGGGTGTGCTGAGATTTCATGCAACTCGTAGTTTTTTGGAAGCTTGGCAGGCCCTTTCCATGAAAGTGATTCTCGCCAGTCTCTGCTTAGGGCTACATCAACAGCAAACAAACCATAGAGATAGAACTTGAAACTGCTTTATTGTGTCAAGTTTCAAAGAGCTAGCACAAACCGGGTTCGATTTAGAGTTCCAAATACATGTATCCCTGTAGGAGAAAACAGAGTGAAACCTCAAAATGAAACCGGTTACTGCCAACCAACGGATTAATCTAGAAGAACGAAATTTGACGAGCCAAGTGGGATTGGTGTACTGATCATTACCTGGAAGTTTCATCAAGATTGGGTGAAAAAGTGTGTGCTGAGATTTCAGGCAACTCGTAGTTTTTTGGAAGCTTGGCAGGCCCTTTCCATGAAAGTGATTCTCGCCAGTCTCTGCTTAGGGCTACATCAACAGCAAACAAACCATAGAGATAGAACTTGAAACTGCTTTATTGTGTCAAGTTTCAAAGAGCTAGCACAAAACGTGTTTGATTTAGAGTTCCAAATACATGTATCCCTATAGGAGAAAACAGAGTGAAACCTCAAAATGAAACCGGTTACTGCCAACGAATGGTTACCCTAGAAGAACGAAATTTGGCGAGCCAAGTGGGATTGGTGTACTGATCATTACCTGAAAGTTTCATCAAGATTGGGTGAAAAAGTGTGTGCTGAGATTTCTGGCAACTCGTAGTTTTTTGGAAGCTTAGCAGGCCCTTTCCATGAAAGTGATTCTCGCCAGTCTCTGCTTAGGGCTACATCAACAGCAAACAAACCATAGAGATAGAACTTGAAACTGCTTTATTGTGTCAAGTTTCAAAGAGCTAGCACAAACCGTGTTTGATTTAGAGTTCCAAATACATGTATCCCTATAGGAGAAAACAGAGTGAAACCTCAAAATGAAACCGGTTACTGCCAACGAACGGTTTAACCTAGAAGAACGAAATTTGGCGAGCCAAGTGGGATTGGTGTACTGATCATTACCTGAAAGTTTCATAAAGATTGGGCGAAAAAGTGTGTGCTGAGATTTCAGGAAACTCGTAGTTTTTTGGAAGCTTGGCAGGCTTTTTTTCATGAAAGTGATTCTCGCCAGTCTCTGCTTAGGGCTACATCAACAGGAAACAAACCATAGAGATAGAACTTGAAACTGCTTTATTGTGACAAGTTTCAAAGAGCTTGCACAAACCCGTGTTTGATTTGGAGTTCCAAATACATGTATCCCTATAGGAGAAAACAGAGTGAAACCTCAAAATGAAACCGGTTACTGCCAACGAACGGTTTAACCTAGAAGAACGAAATTTGGTGAACCAAGTGGGATTGGTGTACTGATCATTACCTGAAAGTTTCATCAAGATTGGGTGAAAAAGGGTGTGCTGAGATTTCTGGCAACTCGTAGTTTTTTGGAAGCTTGGCAGGCTTTTTCCATGAAAGTGATTCTCGCCAGTCTCTGAATAGGGCTACATCAACAGCAAACAAACCATAGAGATAGAACTTGAAACTGCTTTATTCTGTCAAGTTTCAAAGAGCTAGCACAAACCGTGTTTGATTTAGAGTTCCAAATACATGTATCCGTATAGGAGAAAACAGAGTGAAACCTCAAATGAAACCGGTTACTGCCAACGAACGGTTTAACCTAGAAGAACGAAATTTGGCGAGCCAAGTGGGATTGGTGTACTGATCATTACCTGAAACTTTCATCAAGATTGGGTGAAAAAGTGTGTGCTGAGATTTCAGGCAACTCGTAGTTTTTTGGAAGCTTGGCAGGCCCTTTCCATGAAAGTGATTCTCGCCAGTCTCTGCTTAGGGCTACATCAACAGCAAACAAACCATAGAGATAGAACTTGAAACTGCTTTATTGTGTCAAGTTTCAAAGAGCTAGCACAAACCGTGTTTGATTTAGAGTTTCAAATACATGTATCCCTATAGGAGAAAAAAGAGTGAAACCTCAAAATGAAACCGGTTACTGCCAACGAACGGTTTAACCTAGAAGAACGAAATTTGGCGAACCAAGTGGGATTGGTGTACTGATCATTACCTGAAAGTTTCATCAAGATTGGGTGAAAAAGGGTGTGCTGAGATTTCAGGCAACTCGTAGTTTTTTGGAAGCTTGGCAGGCCCTTTCCATGAAAGTGATTCTCGCCAGTCTCTGCTTAGGGCTACATCAACAGCAAACAAACCATAGAGATAGAACTTGAAACTGCTTTATTGTGTCAAGTTTCAAAGAGCTAGCACAAACCGTGTTTGATTTAGAGTTCCAAATACATGTATCCCTATAGGAGAAAACAGAGTGAAACCTCAAAATGAAACCGGTTACTGCCAACGAACGGTTTAACGTAGAAGAACGAAATTTGGCGAGCCAAGTGGGATTGGTGTACTGATCATTACCTGAAAGTTTCATCAAGATTGGGTGAAAAAGTGTTTGCTGAGATTTCAGGCAACTCGTAGATTTTTGGAAGCTTGGCAGGCCCTTTCCATGAAAGTGATTCTCGCCAGTCTCTGCTTAGGGCTACATCAACAGCAAACAAACCATAGAGATAGAACTTGAAACTGCTTTATTGTGTCAAGTTTCAAAGAGCTAGCACAAACCGTGTTTGATTTAGAGTTCCAAATACATGTATCCGTATAGGAGAAAACAGAGTGAAACCTCAAAATGAAACCGGTTACTGCCAACGAACGGTTTAAACTAGAAGAACAAAATTTGGCGAGCCAAGTGGGATTGGTGTACTGATCATTACCTGAAAGTTTCATCAAGATTGGGTGAAAAAGGGTGTGCTGAGATTTCAGGGAACTCGTAGTTTTTTGGAAGCTTGGCAGGCCCTTTCCATGAAAGTGATTCTCGCCAGTCTCTGCTAAGGGCTACATCAACAGCAAACGAACCATAGAAATAGAACTTGAAACTGCTTTATTGTGTCAAGTTTCAAAGAGCTAGCACAAACCGTGTTTGATTTAGACTTCCAAATACATGTATCCCTATAGGAGAAAACAGAGTGAAACCTCAAAATGAAACCGGTTACTGCCAACGAACGGTTTAACATAGAAGAACGAAATGTGGCGAGCCATGTGGGATTGGTGTACTGATCATTACCTGAAAGTATCATCCAGATTGGGTGAAAAAGTGTTTGCTGAGATTTCAGGCAACTCGTAGTTTTTTGGAAGCTTGGCAGGCCCTTTCCATGAAAGTGATTCTCGCCAATCTCTGCTTAGGGCTACATCAACAGCAAACAAACCATAGAGATAGAACTTGAAACTGCTTTATTGTGTCAAGTTTCAAAGAGCTAGCACAAACCGTGTTTGATTTAGAGTTCCAAATACATGTATCCCTATAGGAGAAAACACAGTGAAACCTCAAAATGAAACCGGTTACTGCCAACGAACGGTTTAACCTAGAAGAACGAAATTGGGCGAGCCAAGTGGGATTGGTGTACTGCATTACCTGAAACTTTCATCAAGATTGGGTGAAAAAAGTGTGTGCTGAGATTTCAGGCAACTCGTAGTTTTTTGGAAGCTTGGCAGGCCCTTTCCATGAAAGTGATTCTCGCCAGTCCTCTGCTTAGGGCTACATCAACAGCAAACAAACCATAGAGATTGAACTTGAAACTGCTTTATTGTGTCAAGTTTCAAAGAGCTAGCACAAACCGTGTTTGATTTAGAGTTCCAAATACATGTATCCCTATAGGAGAAAACAGAGTGAAACCTCAAAATGAAACCGGTTACTGCCAACGAACGGTTTAACGTAGAAGAACGAAATTTGGCGAGCCAAGTGGGATTGGTGTACTGATCATTACCTGAAAGTTTCATCAAGATTGGGTGAAAAAGTGTTTGCTGAGATTTCAGGCAACTCGTAGATTTTTGGAAGCTTGGCAGGCCCTTTCAATGAAAGTGATTCTCGCCAGTCTCTGCTTAGGGCTACATCAACAGCAAACAAACCATAGAGATAGAACTTGAAACTGCTTTATTGTGTCAAGTTTCAAAGAGCTAGCACAAACCGTGTTTGATTTAGAGTTCCAAATACATGTATCCCTATAGGAGAAAACAGAGTGAAACCTCAAAATGAAACCGGTTACTGCCAACGAACGGTTTATCATAGAAGAACGAAATGTGGCGAGCCATGTGGGATTGGTGTACTGATCATTACCTGAAAGTATCATCCAGATTGGGTGAAAAAGTGTTTGCTGAGATTTCAGGCAACTCGTAGTTTTTTGGAAGCTTGGCAGGCCCTTTCCATGAAAGTGATTCTCACCAGTCTCTGCTAAGGGCTACATCAACAGCAAACAAACCATAGAGATAGAACTTGAAACTGCTTTATTGTGTCAAGTTTCAAAGAGCTAGCACAAACCGTGTTTGATTTAGAGTTCCAAATACATGTATCCCTATAGGAGAAAACAGAGTGAAACCTCAAAATAAAACCGGTTACTGCCAACGAACGGTTTAACCTAGAAGAACGAAATGTGGCAAGCCATGTGGGATTGGTGTACTGATCATTACCTGAAAGTTTCATCAAGATTGTGTGAAAAAGTGTTTGCTGAGATTTCAGGCAACTCGTAGTTTTTTGGAAGCTTGGCAGGCCCTTTCCATGAAAGTGATTCTCGCCAGTCTCTGCTTAGGGCTACATCAACAGCAAACAAACCATAGAGATAGAACTTGAAACTGCTTTATTGTGTCAAGTTTCAAAGAGCTAGCACAAACCGTGTTTGATTTAGAGTTCCAAATACATGTATCCCTATAGGAGAAAACACAGTGAAACCTCAAAATGAAACCGGTTACTGCCAACGAACGGTTTAACCTAGAAGAACGAAATTGGGCGAGCCAAGTGGGATTGGTGTACTGATCATTACCTGAAAGTTTCATCAAGATTGGGTGAAAAAGTGTGTGCTGAGATTTCAGGCAACTCGTAGTTTTTTGGAAGCTTGGCAGGCCCTTTCCATGAAAGTGATTCTCGCCAGTCTCTGCTTAGGGCTACATCAACAGCAAACAAACCATAGAGATTGAACTTGAAACTGCTTTATTGTGTCAAGTTTCAAAGAGCTAGCACAAACCGTGTTTGATTTAGAGTTCCAAATACATGTATCCCTATAGGAGAAAACAGAGTGAAACCTCAAAATGAAACCGGTTACTGCCAACGAACGGTTTAACCTAGAAGAACGAAATTGGGCGAGCCAAGTGGGATTGGTGTACTGATCATTACCTGAAACTTTCATCAAGATTGGGTGAAAAAGTGTGTGCTGAGATTTCAGGCAACTCGTAGATTTTTGGAAGCTTGGCAGGCCCTTTCCATGAAAGTGATTCTCGCCAGTCTCTGCTTAGGGCTACATCAACAGCAAACAAACCATAGAGATAGAACTTGAAACTGCTTTATTGTGTCAAGTTTCAAAGAGCTAGCACAAACCGTGTTTGATTTAGAGTTCCAAATACATGTATCCCTATAGGAGAAAACAGAGTGAAACCTCAAAATGAAACCGGTTACTGCCAACGAACGGTTTAACGTAGAAGAAAGAAATTTGGCGAGCCAAGTGGGATTGGTGTACTGATCATTACCTGAAAGTTTCATCAAGATTGGGTGAAAAAGGGTGTGCTGAGATTTCAGGCAACTCGTAGTTTTTTGGAAGCTTGGCAGGCCCTTTCCATGAAAGCGATTCTCGCCAGTCTCTGCTTAGGGCTACATCAACAGCAAACAAACCATAGAGATAGAACTTGAAACTGCTTTATTGTGTCAAGTTTCAAAGAGCTAGCACAAACCGTGTTTGATTTAGAGTTCCAAATACATGTATCCCTATAGGAGAAAACAGAGTGAAACCTCAAAATGAAACCGGTTACTGCCAAGGAACGGTTTAAACTAGAAGAACAAAATTTGGCGAGCCAAGTGGGATTGGTGTACTGATCTTTTCCTGAAAGTTTCATCAAGATTGGGTGAAAAAGGGTGTGCTGAGATTTCAGGCAACTCGTAGTTTTTTGGAAGCTTGGCAGGCCCTTTCCATGAAAGTGATTCTCGCCAGTCTCTGCATAGGGCTACATCAATAGCAAACAAACCATAGAGATAGAACTTGAAACTGCTTTATTGTGTCAAGTTTCAAAGAGCTAGCACAAACCGTGTTTGATTTAGAGTTCCAAATACATGTATCCGTATAGGAGAAAACAGAGTGAAACCTCAAAATGAAACCGGTTACTGCCAACGAACGGTTTAAACTAGAAGAACAAAATTTGGCGAGCCAAGTGGGATTGGTGTACTGATCATTACCTGAAAGTTTCATCAAGATTGGGTGAAAAAGGGTGTGTTGAGATTTCAGGCAACTCGTAGTTTTTTGGAAGCTTGGCAGGCCCTTTCCATGAAAGTGATTCTCGCCAGTCTCTGCTAAGGGCTACATCAACAGCAAACAAACCATAGAAATAGAACTTGAAACTGCTTTATTGTGTCAAGTTTCAAAGAGCTAGCACAAACCGTGTTTGATTTAGACTTCCAAATACATGTATCCCTATAGGAGAAAACAGAGTGAAACCTCAAAATGAAACCGGTTACTGCCAACGAACGGTTTAACATAGAAGAACGAAATGTGGCGAGCCATGTGGGATTGGTGTACTGATCATTACCTGAAAGTATCATCCAGATTGGGTGAAAAAGTGTTTGCTGAGATTTCAGGCAACTCGTAGTTTTTTGGAAGCTTGGCAGGCCCTTTCCATGAAAGTGATTCTCGCCAGTCTCTGCTTAGGGCTACATCAACAGCAAACAAACCATAGAGATAGAACTTGAAACTGCTTTATTGTGTCAAGTTTCAAAGAGCTAGCACAAACCGTGTTTGATTTAGAGTTCCAAATACATGTATCCCTATAGGAGAAAACACAGTGAAACCTCAAAATGAAACCGGTTACTGCCAACGAAAGGTTTAACCTAGAAGAACGAAATTGGGCGAGCCAAGTGGGATTGGTGTACTGATCATTACCTGAAACTTTCATCAAGATTGGGTGAAAAAGTGTGTGCTGAGATTTCAGGCAACTCGTAGTTTTTTGGAAGCTTGGCAGGCCCTTTCCATGAAAGTGATTCTCGCCAGTCTCTGCTTAGGGCTACATCAACAGCAAACAAACCATAGAGATTGAACTTGAAACTGCTTTATTGTGTCAAGTTTCAAAGAGCTAGCACAAACCGTGTTTGATTTAGAGTTCCAAATACATGTATCCCTATAGGAGAAAACAGAGTGAAACCTCAAAATGAAACCGGTTACTGCCAACGAACGGTTTAACGTAGAAGAACGAAATTTGGCGAGCCAAGTGGGATTGGTGTACTGATCATTACCTGAAAGTTTCATCAAGATTGGGTGAAAAAGTGTTTGCTGAGATTTCAGGCAACTCGTAGATTTTTGGAAGCTTGGCAGGCCCTTTCCATGAAAGTGATTCTCGCCAGTCTCTGCTTAGGGCTACATCAAGAGCAAACAAACCATAGAGATAGAACTTGAAACTGCTTTATTGTGTCAAGTTTCAAAGAGCTAGCACAAACCGTGTTTGATTTAGAGTTCCAAATACATGTATCCGTATAGGAGAAAACAGAGTGAAACCTCAAAATGAAACCGGTTACTGCCAACGAACTGTTTAAACTAGAAGAACAAAATTTGGCGAGCCAAGTGGGATTGGTGTACTGATCATTACCTGAAAGTTTCATCAAGATTGGGTGAAAAAGGGTGTGCTGAGATTTCAGGCAACTCGTAGTTTTTTGGAAGCTTGGCAGGCCCTTTCCATGAAAGTGATTCTCGCCAGTCTCTGCTAAGGGCTACATCAACAGCAAACAAACCATAGAAATAGAACTTGAAACTGCTTTATTGTGTCAAGTTTCAAAGAGCTAGCACAAACCGTGTTTGATTTAGACTTCCAAATACATGTATCCCTATAGGAGAAAACAGAGTGAAACCTCAAAATGAAACCGGTTACTGCCAACGAACGGTTTAACATAGAAGAACGAAATGTGGCGAGCCATGTGGGATTGGTGTACTGATCATTACCTGAAAGTATCATCCAGATTGGGTGAAAAAGTGTTTGCTGAGATTTCAGGCAACTCGTAGTTTTTTGGAAGCTTGGCAGGCCCTTTCCATGAAAGTGATTCTCGCCAGTCTCTGCTTAGGGCTACATCAACAGCAAACAAACCATAGAGATAGAACTTGAAACTGCTTTATTGTGTCAAGTTTCAAAGAGCTAGCACAAACCGTGTTTGATTTAGAGTTCCAAATACATGTATCCCTATAGGAGAAAACACAGTGAAACCTCAAAATGAAACCGGTTACTGCCAACGAACGGTTTAACCTAGAAGAACGAAATTGGGCGAGCCAAGTGGGATTGGTGTACTGATCATTACCTGAAAGTTTCATCAAGATTGGGTGAAAAAGTGTGTGCTGAGATTTCAGGCAACTCGTAGTTTTTTGGAAGCTTGGCAGGCCCTTTCCATGAAAGTGATTCTCGCCAGTCTCTGCTTAGGGCTACATCAACAGCAAACAAACCATAGAGATTGAACTTGAAACTGCTTTATTGTGTCAAGTTTCAAAGAGCTAGCACAAACCGTGTTTGATTTAGAGTTCCAAATACATGTATCCCTATAGGAGAAAACAGAGTGAAACCTCAAAATGAAACCGGTTACTGCCAAGGAACGGTTTAACGTAGAAGAACGAAATTTGGCGAGCCAAGTGGGATTGGTGTACTGATCATTACCTGAAAGTTTCATCAAGATTGGGTGAAAAAGTGTTTGCTGAGATTTCAGGCAACTCGTAGATTTTTGGAAGCTTGGCAGGCCCTTTCAATGAAAGTGATTCTCGCCAGTCTCTGCTTAGGGCTACATCAACAGCAAACAAACCATAGAGATAGAACTTGAAACTGCTTTATTGTGTCAAGTTTCAAAGAGCTAGCACAAACCGTGTTTGATTTAGAGTTCCAAATACATGTATCCCTATAGGAGAAAACAGAGTGAAACCTCAAAATGAAACCGGTTACTGCCAACGAACGGTTTAACCTAGAAGAAAGAAATTTGGTGAGCCAAGTGGGATTGGTGTACTGATCATTACCTGAAAGTTTCATCAAGATTGGGTGAAAAAGGGTGTGCTGAGATTTCAGGCAACTCGTAGTTTTTTGGAAGCTTGGCAGGCCCTTTCCATGAAAGTGATTCTCGCCAGTCTCTGCTTAGGGCTACATCAACAGCAAACAAACCATAGAGATAGAACTTGAAACTGCTTTATTGTGTCAAGTTTCAAAGAGCTAGCACAAACCGTGTTTGATTTAGAGTTCCAAATACATGTATCCATATAGGAGAAAACAGAGTGAAACCTCAAAATGAAACCGGTTACTGCCAACGAACGGTTTAAACTAGAAGAACAAAATTTGGCGAGCCAAGTGGGATTGGTGTACTGATCATTACCTGAAAGTTTCATCAAGATTGGGTGAAAAAGTGTGTGCTGAGATTTCAGGCAACTCGTAGTTTTTTGGAAGCTTGGCAGGCCCTTTCCATGAAAGTGATTCTCGCCAGTATCTGCTTAGGGCTACATCAACAGCAAACAAACCATAGAGATAGAACTTGAAACTGCTTTATTGTGTCAAGTTTCAAAGAGCTAGCACAAACCGTGTTTGATTTAGAGTTCCAAATACATGTTTCCCTATAGGAGAAAACAGAGTGAAACCTCAAAATAAAACTGGTTACTGCCAACGAACGGTTTAACATAGAAGAACGAAATGTGGCGAGCAATGTGGGATTGGTGTACTGATCATTACCTGAAAGTATCATCAATATTGGGTGAAAAAGTGTTTGCTGAGATTTCAGGAAACTCGTAGTTTTTTGGAAGCTTGGCAGGCCCTTTCCATGAAAGTGATTCTCGCCAGTCTCTGCTTAGGGCTACATCAACAGCAAACAAACCATAGAGATTGAACTTGAAACTGCTTTATTGTGTCAAGTTTCAAAGAGCTAGCACAAACCGTGTTTGATTTAGAGTTCCAAATACATGTATCCCTATAGGAGAAAACAGAGTGAAACCTCAAAATGAAACCGGTTACTGCCAACGAAGGGTTTAATCTAGAAGAACGAAATTTGGCGAGCCAAGTGGGATTGGTGTACTCATCATTTCCTGAAAGTTTCATCAAGATTGGGTGAAAAAGTGTGTGCTGAGATTTCAGGCAACTCGTAGTTTTTTGGAAGCTTGGCAGGCCCTTTCCATGAAAGTGATTCTCGCCAGTCTCTGCTAAGGGCTACATCAACAGCAAACAAACCATAGAAATAGAACTTGAAACTGCTTTATTGTGTCAAGTTTCAAAGAGCTAGCACAAACCGTGTTTGATTTAGACTTCCAAATACATGTATCCCTATAGGAGAAAACAGAGTGAAACCTCAAAATGAAACCGGTTATTGCCAACGAACGGTTTAACCTAGAAGAACGAAATTTGGCGAGCTAAGTGGGATTGGTGTACTGATCATTACCTGAAAGTTTCATCAAGATTGGGTGAAAAAGTGTGTGCTGACATTTCAGGCAACTCGTAGTTTTTTGGAAGCTTGTCAGGCCCTTTCCATGAAAGTGATTCTCGCCAGTCTCTGCTTAGGGCTACATCAACAGCAAACAAACCATAGAGATAGAACTTGAAACTGCTTTATTGTGTCAAGTTTCAAAGAGCTAGCACAAACCGTGTTTGATTTAGAGTTCCAAATACATGTATCCCTATAGGAGAAAACACAGTGAAACCTCAAAATGAATCCGGTTACTGCCAACGAACGGTTTAACCTACAAGAACAAAATTTGGCGAGCCAAGTGGGATTGGTGTACTGATCATTACCTGAAAGTTTCATCAAGATTGGGAGAAAAAGTGTGTGCTGAGATTTCAGGCAACTCGTAGTTTTTTGGAAGCTTAGCAGGCCCTTTCCATGAAAGTGATTCTCGCCAGTCTCTGCTTAGGGCTACATCAACAGCAAACAAACCATAGAGATAGAACTTGAAACTGCTTTATTGTGTAAAGTTTCAAAGAGCTAGCACAAACCGTGTTTGATTTAGAGTTCCAAATACATGTATCCCTATAGGAGAAAACAGAGTGAATCCTCAAATGAAACCGGATACAGCCAACAAACGGTTGAACCTAGAAAAACGAAATTTGGCGAGCCACGTGGGATTGGTGCACTGATCATTACCTGAAAGTTTCATCAAGATTGGGTGAAAAAGTGTGTGCTGAGATTTCAGGAAACTCGTAGTTTTTTGGAAGCTTGGCAGGCCCTTTCCATGAAAGTGATTCTCGCCAGTCTCTGCTTAGGGCTACATCAACAGCAAACAAACCATAGAGATAGAACTTGAAACTGCTTTATTGTGTCAAGTTTCAAAGAGCTTGCACAAACCGTGTTTGATTTAGAGTTCCAAATACATGTATCCCTGTAGGAGAAAACAGGGTGAAACCTCAAAATGAAACCGGTTACTGCCAACGAACGGTTTAACCTAGAAAAACGAAATTTGGCGAGCCAAGTGGGATTGGTGTACTGATCATTACCTGAAAGTATCATCAAGATTGGGTGAAAAAGTGTTTGCTGAGATTTCAGGCAACTCGTAGTTTTTTGGAAGCTTGGCAGGCCCTTTCCATGAAAGTGATTCTCGCCAGTCTCTGCTTTGGGCTACATCAACAGCAAACAAACCATAGAGATAGAACTTGAAACTGCTTTATTGTGTCAAGTTTCAAAGAGCTAGCACAAACCGTGTTTGATTTAGACTTCCAAATACATGTATCTTTATAGGAGAAAACAGAGTGAAACCTCAAAATGAAACCGGTTACTGCCAATGAACGGTTTAACCTAGAAGAACGAAATTTGGCGAGCCAAGTGGGATTGGTGTACTGATCATTACCAGAAAGTTTCATCAAGATTGGGTGAAAAAGTGTGTGCTGAGATTTCAGGCAACTCGTAGTTTTTTGGAAGCTTGGCAGGCCCTTTCCATGAAAGTGATTCTTGCCAGTCTCTGCTTAGGGCTACATCAACAGCAAACAAACCATAGAGACAGAACTTGAAACTGCTTTATTGTGTCAAGTTTCAAAGAGCTAGCACAAACCGTGTTTGATTTAGAGTTCCAAATACATGTATCCCTATAGGAGAAAACAGAGTGAAACCTCAAAATGAAACCGGTTACTGCCAACGAACAGTTTAACCTAGAAGAACGAAATTTGGCGAGCCAAGTGAGATTGGTGTACTGATCATTACCTGAAAGTTTCATCAAGATTGGGTGAAAAAGTGTGTGCTGAGATTTCAGGCAACTCGTAGTTGTTTGGAAGCTTGGCAGGCCCTTTCCATGAAAGTGATTCTCGCCAGTCTCTGCTTAGGGCTACATCAACAGCAAACAAACCATAGAGATAGAACTTGAAACTGCTTTATTGTGTCAAGTTTCAAAGAGCTAGCACAAACCGTGTTTGATTTAGAGTTCCAAATACATGTATCCCTGTAGGAGAAAACAGGGTGAAACCTCAAAATGAAACCGGTTACTGCCAACGAACGGTTTAACCTAGAAAAACGAAATTTGGCGAGCCAAGTGGGATTGGTGTACTGATCATTACCTGAAAGTATCATCAAGATTGGGTGAAAAAGTGTTTGCTGAGATTTCAGGCAACTCGTAGTTTTTTGGAAGCTTGGCAGGCCCTTTCCATGAAAGTGATTCTCGCCAGTCTCTGCTTTGGGCTACATCAACAGCAAACAAACCATAGAGATAGAACTTGAAACTGCTTTATTGTGTCAAGTTTCAAAGAGCTAGCACAAACCGTGTTTGATTTAGACTTCCAAATACATGTATCTTTATAGGAGAAAACAGAGTGAAACCTCAAAATGAAACCGGTTACTGCCAATGAACGGTTTAACCTAGAAGAACGAAATTTGGCGAGCCAAGTGGGATTGGTGTACTGATCATTACCAGAAAGTTTCATCAAGATTGGGTGAAAAAGTGTGTGCTGAGATTTCAGGCAACTCGTAGTTTTTTGGAAGCTTGGCAGGCCCTTTCCATGAAAGTGATTCTTGCCAGTCTCTGCTTAGGGCTACATCAACAGCAAACAAACCATAGAGACAGAACTTGAAACTGCTTTATTGTGTCAAGTTTCAAAGAGCTAGCACAAACCGTGTTTGATTTAGAGTTCCAAATACATGTATCCCTATA
>NW_027522146.1:0-31004 GCF_052094955.1 Ictidomys tridecemlineatus | reverse complement strand
GGTTAAACCATTCGTTGGCAGTAACCGGTTTCATTTTGAGGTTTCACTCTGTTTTCTCCTATAGGGATACATGTATTTGGAACTCTAAATCAAACACGGTTTGTGCTAGCTCTTTGAAACTTGACACAATAAAGCAGTTTCAAGTTCTTTCTCTATGGTTTGTTTGCTGTTGATGTAGCCCTAAGCAGAGACTGGCGAGAATCACTTTCATGGAAAGGGCCTGCCAAGCTTCCAAAAAACTACGAGTTGCCTGAAATCTCAGCACACACTTTTTCACCCAATCTTCATGAAACTTTCAGGTAATGATCAGGACACCAATCCCACTTGGCTCGCCAAATTTCGTTCTTCTAGGTTAAACCGTTCGTTGGCAGTAACCGGTTTCATTTTGAGGTTTCACTCTGTTTTCTTCATAGGGATACATGTATTTGGAACTCTAAATCAAACACGGTTTGTGCTAGCTCTTTGAAACTTGACACAATAAAGCAGTTTCAAGTTCTATCTCTATGGTTTGTTTGCTGTTGATGTAGCCATAAGCAGAGACTGGCGAGAATCACTTTCATGGAAAGGGCCTGCCAAGCTTCCAGAAAACTACAAGTTGCCTGAAATCTTAGCACACACTTTTTCACCCAATCTTGATGAAACTTTCAGGTAATGATCAGTACACCAATCCCACTTGGCTCGCCAAATTTCGTTCTTCTAGGTTAAACCGTTCGTTGGCAGTAACCGGTTTCATTTTGAGGTTTCACTCTGTTTTCTCCTATAGGGATACATGTATTTGGAACTGTAAATCAAACACGGTGTGTGCTAGATCTTTGAAACTTGACACAATAAAGCAGTTTCAATTCTATCTCTATGGTTTGTTTGCTGTTGATGTAGCCCTAAGCAGAGACTGGCGAGAATCACTTTCATGGAAAGGGCCTGCCAAGCTTCCAAAAAACTATGAGTTGCCTGAAATCTCAGCAAACACTTTTTCACCCAATCTTGATAAAACTTTCAGGTAATGATCACTACACCAATCCCACTTGGCTCGCCAAATTTCGTTCTTCTAGGTTAAACCGTTCGTTGGCAGTAACCGGTTTCATTTTGAGGTTTCACTCTGTTTTCTCCTATAGGGATACATGTATTTGGAACTCTAAATCAAACACGGTGTGTGCTAGATCTTTGAAACTTGACACAATAAAGCAGTTTCAATTCTATCTCTATGGTTTGTTTGCTGTTGATGTAGCCCTAAGCAGAGACTGGCGAGAATCACTTTCATGGAAAGGGCCTGCCAAGCTTCCAAAAAACTACGAGTTGCCTGAAATCTCAGCACATACTTTTTCACCCAATCTTGATGAAACTTTCAGGTAATGATCAGTACTCCAATCCCACTTGGCTCGCCAAATTTCGTTCTTCTAGGTTAAACCGTTCGTTGGCAGTAACCGGTTTCATTTTGAGGTTTCACTCTGTTTTCTCCAAAGAGATACATGTATTTGGAACTCTAAATCAAACACGGTTTGTGCTAGCTCTTTGAAACTTGACACAATAAAGCAGTTTCAAGTTCTATCTCTATGGTTTGTTTGCTGTTGATGTAGCCCTAAGCAGAGACTGGCGAGAATCACTTTCATGGAAAGGGCCTGCCAAGATTCCAAAACACTACGAGTTGCCTGAAATCTCAGCAAACACTTTTTCACCCAATCTTGATGAAACTTTCAGGTAATGATCAGTACACCAATCCCACTTGGCTCGCCAAATTTTGTTCTTCTAGGTTAAACCGTTCGTTGGCAGTAACCGGTTCCATTTTGAGGTTTCACTCTGTTTTCTCCTATAGGGATACATGTATTTGGAACTCTAAATCAAACACGGTTTGTGCTAGCTCTTTGAAGCTTGACACAATAAAGCAGGTTCAAGTTCTATCTCTATGGTTTGTTTGCTGTTGATGTAGCCCTAAGCAGAGACTGGCGAGAATCACTTTCATGGAAAGGGCCTGCCAAGCTTCCAAAGAACTACGAGTTGCCTGAAATCTCAGCAAACACTTTTTCACCCAATCTAGATGAAACTTTCAGGTTATGATCAGTACACCAATCCCACTTGGCTCGCCAAATTTCGTTCTTCTAGGTTAAACCGTTCTTTGGCAGTAACCAGTTTCATTTTGAGGTTTCACTCTGTTTTCTCCTATAGGGATACATGTATTTGGAACTCTAAATCAAACACGGTTTGTGCTAGCTCTTTGAAACTTGACACAATAAAGCAGTTTCAAGTTCTATCTCTATGGTTTGTTTCCTGTTGATGTAGCCCTAAGCAGAGACTGGCGAGAATCACTTTCATGAAAAGGGCCTGCCAAGCTTCCAAAAAACTACGAGTTGCCTGAAATCTCAGCACACACTTTTTCACCCAATCTTGATGAAACTTTCAGGTAATGATCAGTACACCAATCCCACTTGGCTCGCCAAATTTCGTTCTTCTAGGTTAAACCGTTCGTTGGCAGTAACGGGTTTCATTTTGAGGTTTCACTCTGTTTTCTCCTATAGGGATACATGTATTTGGAACTCTAAATCAAACACAGTTTGTGCTAGCTCTTTGAAACTTGACACAATAAAGCAGTTTCAAGTTCTATCTCTATGGTTTGTTTGCTGTTGATGTAGCCCTAAGCACAGACTGGCGAGAATCACTTTCATGGAAAGGGCCTGCCAAGCTTCCAAAACACTACGAGTTGCCTGAAATCTCAGCACACACTTTTTCACCCAATCTTGATGAAACTTTCAGGTAATGATCAGTACACAAATACCACTTGGCTCGCCAAATTTCGTTCTTCTAGGTTAAACCGTTCGTTGGCAGTAACCGGTTTCATTTTGAGGTTTCACTCTGTTTTCTCCTATAGGGATACATGTATTTGGAACTCTAAATCAAACACGGTTTGTGCTAGCTCTTTGAAACTTGACACAATAAAGCAGTTTCCAGTTCTATCTCTATGGTTTGTTTCCTGTTGATGTAGCCCTAAGCAGAGACTGGCGAGAATCACTTTCATGGAAAGGGCCTGCCAAGCTTCCAAAAAACTACGAGTTGCCTGAAATCTCAGCACACACTTTTTCACCCAATCTTGATGAAACTTTCAGGTAATGATCAGTACACCAATCCCACTTGGCTCGCCAAATTTCGTTCTTCTAGGTTAAACCGTTCGTTGGCAGTAACCGGTTTCATTTGGAGGTTTCACTCTGTTATCTCCTATAGGGATACATGTATTTGGAACTCTAAATAAAACCCGGTTTGAGCTAGCTCTTTGAAACTTGACACAATAAAGCAGTTTCAAGTTCTATCTCTATGGTTTGTTTGCTGCTGATGTAGCCCTAAGCAGAGACTGGCGAGAATCACTTTCATGGAAAGGGCCTGCCAAGCTTCCAAAAAACTACGAGTTGCCTGAAATCTCAGCACACACTTTTTCACCCAATCTTCATGAAACTTTCAGGTAATGATCAGGACACCAATCCCACTTGGCTCGCCAAATTTCGTTCTTCTAGGTTAAACCGTTCGTTGGCAGTAACCGGTTTCATTTTGAGGTTTCACTCTGTTTTCTTCATAGGGATACATGTATTTGGAACTCTAAATCAAACACGGTTTGTGCTAGCTCTTTGAAACTTGACACAATAAATCAGTTTCAAGTTCTATCTCTATGGTTTGTTTGCTGTTGTGTAGCCATAAGCAGAGACTGGCGAGAATCACTTTCATGGAAAGGGCCTGCCAAGCTTCCAGAAACCTACAAGTTGCCTGAAATCTTAGCACACACTTTTTCACCCAATCTTGATGAAACTTTCAGGTAATGATCAGTACACCAATCCCACTTGGCTCGCCAAATTTCGTTCTTCTAGGTTAAACCGTTCGTTGGCAGTAACCGGTTTCATTTTGAGGTTTCACTCTGTTTTCTCCTATAGGGATACATGTATTTGGAACTCTAAATCAAACACGGTGTGTGCTAGATCTTTGAAACTTGACACAATAAAGCAGTTTCAATTCTATCTCTATGGTTTGTTTGCTGTTGATGTAGCCCTAAGCAGAGACTGGCGAGAATCACTTTCATGGAAAGGGCCTGCCAAGCTTCCAAAAACCTACGAGTTGCCTTAAATCTCAGCAAACACTTTTTCCCAATCTTGATGAAACTTTCAGGTAATGATCAGTACACCAATCCCACTTGGCTCGCCAAATTTCGTTCTTCTAGGTTAAACCGTTCGTTGGCAGTAGCCGGTTTCATTTTGAGGTTTCACTCTGTTTTCTCCTAAAGGGATACATGTATTGGGAACTCTAAATCACACCCGGTTTGTGCTAGCTCTTTGAAACTTGACACAACAAAGCAGTTTCAAGTTCTATCCCTATGGTTTGTTTGCAGTTGATGTAGCCCTAAGCGGAGACTGTCGAGAACCACTTTCATGGAAAGGGCCTGCCAAGCTTCCAAAAAACTACGAGTTGCCTTAAATCTCAGCAAACACTTTTTCACCCAATCTTGATGAAACTTTCAGGTAATGATCAGTACACCAATCCCACTTGGCTCGCCAAATTTCGTTCTTCTAGGTTAAACCGTTCGTTGGCAGTAACCGGTTTCATTTTGAGGTTTCACTCTGTTTTCTCCTATAGGGATACGTGTATTTGGAACTCTAAATCAAACACGGTTTGTGCTAGCTCTTTGAAACTTGACACAATAAAGCAGTTTCAAGTTCTATCTCTATAGTTTGTTTGCTGTTGATGTAGCCCTAAGCAGAGACTGGCGAGAATCACTTTCATGGAAAGGGCCTCCAAGCTTCCAAAAAACTAAGAGTTGCCTGAAATCTCAGCAAACACTTTTTCACCCAATCTTGATGAAACTTTCAGGTAATGATCAGTACACCAATCCCACTTGGCTCGCCAAATTTCGTTCTTCTAGGTTAAACCGTTCGTTGGCAGTAACCGGTTTCATTTTGAGGTTTCACTCTGTTTTCTCCAAAGGGATACAAGTATTTGGAACTCTAAATCAAACACGGTTTGTGCTAGCTCTTTGAAACTTGACACAATAAAGCAGTTTCAAGTTCTATCTCTATGGTTTGTTTGCTGTTGATGTAGCCCTAAGCAGAGACTGGCGAGAATCACTTTCATGGAAAGGGCCTGCCAAGCTTCCAAAAAACTACGAGTTGCCTGAAATCTCAGTACAAATTTTTCACCCATTCTTGATGAAACTTTCAGGTAATAATCAGTACACCAATCCCACTTGGCTCGCCAAATTTCGTTCTTCTAGGTTAAACCGTTCGTTGGCAGTAACCGGTTTCATTTTGAGGTTTCACTTTGTTTTCTCCTATAGGGATACATGTATTTGGAACTCTAAATCAAACACGGTTTGCGCTAGCTCTTTGAAACTTGACACAATAAAGCAGTTTCAAGTTCTATCTCTATGGTTTGTTTTCTGTTGATGTAGCCCTAAGCAGAGACAGGCGAGAATCACTTTCATGGAAAGGGCCTGCCAAGCTTCCAAAAAACTACGAGTTGCCTGAAATCTCAGCACACACTTTTTCACCCAATCTTGATGAAACTTTCAGGTAATGATCAGTACACCAATCCCACTTGGCTCGCCAAATTTCGTTCTTCTAGGTTAAACCGTTCGTTGGCAGTAACCGGTTTCATTTTGAGGTTTCACTCTGTTTTCTCCTATCTGGATACATGTATTTGGAACTCTAAATCAAACACGGTTTGTGCTAGCTCTTTGAAACTTGACACAATAAAGCAGTTTCAAGTTCTCTCTCTATGGTTTGTTTGCTGTTGATGTAGTGCTAAGCAGAGACTGGCGAGAATCACTTTCATGGAAAGGGCCTGCCAAGATTCCAAAACACTACGAGTTGCCTGAAATCTCAGCAAACACTTTTTCACCCAATCTTGATGAAACTTTCAGGTAATGATCAGTACACCAATCCCACTTGGCTCGCCAAATTTTGTTCTTCTAGGTTAAACCGTTCGTTGGCAGTAACCGGTTCCATTTTGAGGTTTCACTCTGTTTTCTCCTATAGGGATACATGTATTTGGAACTCTAAATCAAACACGGTTTGTGCTAGCTCTTTGAAGCTTGACACAATAAAGCAGGTTCAAGTTCTATCTCTATGGTTTGTTTGCTGTTGATGTAGCCCTAAGCAGAGACTGGCGAGAATCACTTTCATGGAAAGGGCCTGCCAAGCTTCCAAAGAACTACGAGTTGCCTGAAATCTCAGCAAACACTTTTTCACCCAATCTAGATGAAACTTTCAGGTTATGATCAGTACACCAATCCCACTTGGCTTGCCAAATTTCGTTCTTCTAGGTTAAACCGTTCGTTGGCAGTAACCAGTTTCATTTTGAGGTTTCACTCTGTTTTCTCCTATAGGGATACATGTATTTGGAACTCTAAATCAAACACGGTTTGTGCTAGCTCTTTGAAACTTGACACAATAAAGCAGTTTCAAGTTCTATCTCTATGGTTTGTTTGCTGTTGATGTAGCCCTAAGCAGAGACTGGCGAGAATCACTTTCATGGAAAGGGCCTGCCAAGCTTCCAAAAAACTACGAGTTGCCTGAAATCTCAGCACACACTTTTTCACCCAATCTTTATGAAACTTTCAGGTAATGATCAGTACACCAATCCCACTTGGCTCGCCAAATTTCGTTCTTCTAGGTTAACCGTTCGTTGGCAGTAACCGGTTTCATTTTGAGGTTTCACTCTGTTTTCTCCTATAGGGATACATGTATTTGGAACTCTAAATCAAACACGGTTTGTGCTAGCTCTTTGAAACTTGACACAACAAAGCAGTTTCAAGTTCTATCTCTATGGTTTGTTTGCTGTTGATGTAGCCCTAAGCGGAGACTGGCGAGAATGACTTTCATGGAAAGGGCCTGCCAAGCTTCCAAAAACCTACGAGTTGCCTTAAATCTCAGCAAACACTTTTTCCCAATCTTGATGAAACTTTCAGGTAATGATCAGTACACCAATCCCACTTGGCTCGCCAAATTTCGTTCTTCTAGGTTAAACCGTTCGTTGGCAGTAACCGGTTTCATTTTGAGGTTTCACTCTGTTTTCTCCTATAGGGATACATGTATTTGGAACTCTAAATCAAACACGGTTTGTGCTAGCTCTTTGAAACTTGACACAACAAAGCAGTTTCGAGTTCTATCTCTATGGTTTGTTTGCTGTTGATGTAGCCCTAAGCGGAGACTGGCGAGAATGACTTTCATGGAAAGGGCCTGCCAAGCTTCCAAAAACCTACGAGTTGCCTTAAATCTCAGCAAACACTTTTTCCCAATCTTGATGAAACTTTCAGGTAATGATCAGTACACCAATCCCACTTGGCTCGCCAAATTTCGTTCTTCTAGGTTAAACCGTTCGTTGGCAGTAGCCGGTTTCATTTTGAGGTTTCACTCTGTTTTCTCCTATAGGGATACATGTATTTGGAACTCTAAATCAAAGACGGTTTGTGCTAGCTCTTTGAAACTTGACACAAAAAAGCAGTTTCAAGTTATATCTCTATGGTTTGTTTGCTGTTGTTGTCGCCCTAAGCAGAGACTGGCGAGAATCACTTTCATGGAAAGGGCCTGCCAAGCTTCCAAAAAACTACAAGTTGCCTGAAATCTCACCAAACACTTTTTCACCCAATCTTGATGATACTTTCAGGTAATGATCAGTACACCAATCCCACTTGGCTCGCCAAATTTCGTTCTTCTAGGTTAAACCGTTCGTTGGAAGTAACCGGTTTCATTTTGAGGTTTCACTGTGTTTTCTCCTATAGGGATACATGTATTTGGAACTCTAAATCAAACACGGTTTGTGCTAGCTCTTTGATAATTGACACAATAAAGCAGTTTAAAGTTCTATCTCTATGGTTTGTTTGCTGTTGATGTAGCCCTAAGCAGAGACTGGCGAGAATCACTTTCATGGAAAGGGCCTGCCAAGCTTCCAAAAAACTACGAGTTGCCTTAAATCTCAGCACACACTTTTTCACCCAATCTTGATGAACCTTTCAGGTAATGATCAGTACACCAATCCCACTTGGCTCGCCAAATTTCGTTCTTCTAGGTTAAACCGTTCGTTGGCAGTAACCGGTTTCATTTTGAGGTTTCACTCTGTTATCTCCTATAGGGATACATGTATTTGGAACTCTAAATAAAACCCGGTTTGAGCTAGCTCTTTGAAACTTGACACAATAAAGCAGTTTCAAGTTCTATCTCTATGGTTTGTTTGCTGCTGATGTAGCCCTAAGCAGAGACTGGCGAGAATCACTTTCATGGAAAGGGCCTGCCAAGCTTCCAAAAAACTACGAGTTGCCTGAAATCTCAGCACACACTTTTTCACCCAATCTTGATGAAACTTTCAGGTAATGATCAGTACACCAATCCCACTTGGCTCGCCAAATTTCCTTCTTCTAGGTTAAACCATTCGTTGGCAGTAACCGGTTTCATTTTGAGGTTTCACTCTGTTTTCTCCTATAGGGATACATGTATTTGGAACTCTAAATCAAACACGGTTTGTGCTAGCTCTTTGAAACTTGACACAATAAAGCAGTTTCAAGTTCTTTCTCTATGGTTTGTTTGCTGTTGATGTAGCCCTAAGCAGAGACTGGCGAGAATCACTTTCATGGAAAGGGCCTGCCAAGCTTCCAAAAAACTACGAGTTGCCTGAAATCTCAGCACACACTTTTTCACCCAATCTTCATGAAACTTTCAGGTAATGATCAGGACACCAATCCCACTTGGCTCGCCAAATTTCGTTCTTCTAGGTTAAACCGTTCGTTGGCAGTAACCGGTTTCATTTTGAGGTTTCACTCTGTTTTCTTCATAGGGATACATGTATTTGGAACTCTAAATCAAACACGGTTTGTGCTAGCTCTTTGAAACTTGACACAATAAAGCAGTTTCAAGTTCTATCTCTATGGTTTGTTTGCTGTTGATGTAGCCATAAGCAGAGACTGGCGAGAATCACTTTCATGGAAAGGGCCTGCCAAGCTTCCAGAAAACTACAAGTTGCCTGAAATCTTAGCACACACTTTTTCACCCAATCTTGATGAAACTTTCAGGTAATGATCAGTACACCAATCCCACTTGGCTCGCCAAATTTCGTTCTTCTAGGTTAAACCGTTCGTTGGCAGTAACCGGTTTCATTTTGAGGTTTCACTCTGTTTTCTCCTATAGGGATACATGTATTTGGAACTCTAAATCAAACACGGTGTGTGCTAGATCTTTGAAACTTGACACAATAAAGCAGTTTCAATTCTATCTCTATGGTTTGTTTGCTGTTGATGTAGCCCTAAGCAGAGACTGGCGAGAATCACTTTCATGGAAAGGGCCTGCCAAGCTTCCAAAAAACTATGAGTTGCCTGAAATCTCAGCAAACACTTTTTCACCCAATCTTGATAAAACTTTCAGGTAATGATCACTACACCAATCCCACTTGGCTCGCCAAATTTCGTTCTTCTAGGTTAAACCGTTCGTTGGCAGTAACCGGTTTCATTTTGAGGTTTCACTCTGTTTTCTCCTATAGGGATACATGTATTTGGAACTCTAAATCAAACACGGTGTGTGCTAGATCTTTGAAACTTGACACAATAAAGCAGTTTCAATTCTATCTCTATGGTTTGTTTGCTGTTGATGTAGCCCTAAGCAGAGACTGGCGAGAATCACTTTCATGGAAAGGGCCTGCCAAGCTTCCAAAAAACTACGAGTTGCCTGAAATCTCAGCACACACTTTTTCACCCAATCTTGATGAAACTTTCAGGTAATGATCAGTACTCCAATCCCACTTGGCTCGCCAAATTTCGTTCTTCTAGGTTAAACCGTTCGTTGGCAGTAACCGGTTTCATTTTGAGGTTTCACTCTGTTTTCTCCAAAGAGATACATGTATTTGGAACTCTAAATCAAACACGGTTTGTGCTAGCTCTTTGAAACTTGACACAATAAAGCAGTTTCAAGTTCTATCTCTATGGTTTGTTTGCTGTTGATGTAGCCCTAAGCAGAGACTGGCGAGAATCACTTTCATGGAAAGGGCCTGCCAAGATTCCAAAACACTACGAGTTGCCTGAAATCTCAGCAAACACTTTTTCACCCAATCTTGATGAAACTTTCAGGTAATGATCAGTACACCAATCCCACTTGGCTCGCCAAATTTTGTTCTTCTAGGTTAAACCGTTCGTTGGCAGTAACCGGTTCCATTTTGAGGTTTCACTCTGTTTTCTCCTATAGGGATACATGTATTTGGAACTCTAAATCAAACACGGTTTGTGCTAGATCTTTGAAGCTTGACACAATAAAGCAGGTTCAAGTTCTATCTCTATGGTTTGTTTGCTGTTGATGTAGCCCTAAGCAGAGACTGGCGAGAATCACTTTCATGGAAAGGGCCTGCCAAGCTTCCAAAGAACTACGAGTTGCCTGAAATCTCAGCAAACACTTTTTCACCCAATCTAGATGAAACTTTCAGGTTATAATCAGTACACCAATCCCACTTGGCTCGCCAAATTTCGTTCTTCTAGGTTAAACCGTTCGTTGGCAGTAACCAGTTTCATTTTGAGGTTTCACTCTGTTATCTCCTATAGGGATACATGTATTTGGAACTCTAAATCAAACACGGTTTGTGCTAGCTCTTTGAAACTTGACACAATAAAGCAGTTTCAAGTTCTATCTCTATGGTTTGTTTGCTGTTGATGTAGCCCTAAGCAGAGACTGGCGAGAATCACTTTCATGGAAAGGGCCTGCCAAGCTTCCAAAAAACTACGAGTTGCCTGAAATCTCAGCACACACTTTTTCACCCAATCTTTATGAAACTTTCAGGTAATGATCAGTACACCAATCCCACTTGGCTCGCCAAATTTCGTTCTTCTAGGTTAAACCGTTCGTTGGCAGTAACCGGTTTCATTTTGAGGTTTCACTCTGTTTTCTCCTATAGGGATACATGTATTTGGAACTCTAAATCAAACACGGTTTGTGCTAGCTCTTTGAAACTTGACACAACAAAGCAGTTTCAAGTTCTATCTCTATGGTTTGTTTGCTGTTGATGTAGCCCTAAGCGGAGACTGGCGAGAATGACTTTCATGGAAAGGGCCTGCCAAGCTTCCAAAAACCTACGAGTTGCCTTAAATCTCAGCAAACACTTTTTCCCAATCTTGATGAAACTTTCAGGTAATGATCAGTACACCAATCCCACTTGGCTCGCCAAATTTCGTTCTTCTAGGTTAAACCGTTCGTTGGCAGTAGCCGGTTTCATTTTGAGGTTTCACTCTGTTTTCTCCTAAAGGGATACATGTATTTGGAACTCTAAATCACACCCGGTTTGTGCTAGCTCTTTGAAACTTGACACAACAAAGCAGTTTCAAGTTCTATCCCTATGGTTTGTTTGCTGTTGATGTAGCCCTAAGCGGAGACTGTCGAGAACCACTTTCATGGCAAGGGCCTGCCAAGCTTCCAAAAAACTACGAGTTGCCTTAAATCTCAGCAAACACTTTTTCACCCAATCTTGATGAAACTTTCAGGTAATGATCAGTACACCAATCCCACTTGGCTCGCCAAATTTCGTTCTTCTAGGTTAAACCGTTCGTTGGCAGTAACCGGTTTCATTTTGAGGTTTCACTCTGTTTTCTCCTATAGGGATACGTGTATTTGGAACTCTAAATCAAACACGGTTTGTGCTAGCTCTTTGAAACTTGACACAATAAAGCAGTTTCAAGTTCTATCTCTATAGTTTGTTTGCTGTTGATGTAGCCCTAAGCAGAGACTGGCGAGAATCACTTTCATGGAAAGGGCCTCCAAGCTTCCAAAAAACTAAGAGTTGCCTGAAATCTCAGCAAACACTTTTTCACCCAATCTTGATGAAACTTTCAGGTAATGATCAGTACACCAATCCCACTTGGCTCGCCAAATTTCGTTCTTCTAGGTTAAACCGTTCGTTGGCAGTAACCGGTTTCATTTTGAGGTTTCACTCTGTTTTCTCCAAAGGGATACAAGTATTTGGAACTCTAAATCAAACACGGTTTGTGCTAGCTCTTTGAAACTTGACACAATAAAGCAGTTTCAAGTTCTATCTCTATGGTTTGTTTGCTGTTGATGTAGCCCTAAGCAGAGACTGGCGAGAATCACTTTCATGGAAAGGGCCTGCCAAGCTTCCAAAAAACTACGAGTTGCCTGAAATCTCAGTACAAATTTTTCACCCATTCTTGATGAAACTTTCAGGTAATAATCAGTACACCAATCCCACTTGGCTCGCCAAATTTCGTTCTTCTAGGTTAAACCGTTCGTTGGCAGTAACCGGTTTCATTTTGAGGTTTCACTTTGTTTTCTCCTATAGGGATACATGTATTTGGAACTCTAAATCAAACACGGTTTGCGCTAGCTCTTTGAAACTTGACACAATAAAGCAGTTTCAAGTTCTATCTCTATGGTTTGTTTTCTGTTGATGTAGCCCTAAGCAGAGACAGGCGAGAATCACTTTCATGGAAAGGGCCTGCCAAGCTTCCAAAAAACTACGAGTTGCCTGAAATCTCAGCACACACGTTTTCACCCAATCTTGATGAAACTTTCAGGTAATGATCAGTACACCAATCCCACTTGGCTCGCCAAATTTCGTTCTTCTAGGTTAAACCGTTCGTTGGCAGTAACCGGTTTCATTTTGAGGTTTCACTCTGTTTTCTCCTATCTGGATACATGTATTTGGAACTCTAAATCAAACACGGTTTGTGCTAGCTCGTTGAAACTTGACACAATAAAGCAGTTTCAAGTTCTCTCTCTATGGTTTGTTTGCTGTTGATGTAGTGCTAAGCAGAGACTGGCGAGAATCACTTTCATGGAAAGGGCCTGCCAAGATTCCAAAACACTACGAGTTGCCTGAAATCTCAGCAAACACTTTTTCACCCAATCTTGATGAAACTTTCAGGTAATGATCAGTACACCAATCCCACTTGGCTCGCCAAATTTTGTTCTTCTAGGTTAAACCGTTCGTTGGCAGTAACCGGTTCCATTTTGAGGTTTCACTCTGTTTTCTCCTATAGGGATACATGTATTTGGAACTCTAAATCAAACACGGTTTGTGCTAGCTCTTTGAAGCTTGACACAATAAAGCAGGTTCAAGTTCTATCTCTATGGTTTGTTTGCTGTTGATGTAGCCCTAAGCAGAGACTGGCGAGAATCACTTTCATGGAAAGGGCCTGCCAAGCTTCCAAAGAACTACGAGTTGCCTGAAATCTCAGCAAACACTTTTTCACCCAATCTAGATGAAACTTTCAGGTTATGATCAGTACACCAATCCCACTTGGCTTGCCAAATTTCGTTCTTCTAGGTTAAACCGTTCGTTGGCAGTAACCAGTTTCATTTTGAGGTTTCACTCTGTTTTCTCCTATAGGGATACATGTATTTGGAACTCTAAATCAAACACGGTTTGTGCTAGCTCTTTGAAACTTGACACAATAAAGCAATTTCAAGTTCTATCTCTATGGTTTGTTTGCTGTTGATGTAGCCCTAAGCAGAGACTGGCGAGAATCACTTTCATGGAAAGGGCCTGCCAAGCTTCCAAAAAACTACGAGTTGCCTGAAATCTCAGCACACACTTTTTCACCCAATCTTTATGAAACTTTCAGGTAATGATCAGTACACCAATCCCACTTGGCTCGCCAAATTTCGTTCTTCTAGGTTAAACCGTTCGTTGGCAGTAACCGGTTTCATTTTGAGGTTTCACTCTGTTATCTCCTATAGGGATACATGTATTTGGAACTCTAAATCAAACACGGTTTGTGCTAGCTCTTTGAAACTTGACACAACAAAGCAGTTTCAAGTTCTATCTCTATGGTTTGTTTGCTGTTGATGTAGCCCTAAGCGGAGACTGGCGAGAATGACTTTCATGGAAAGGGCCTGCCAAGCTTCCAAAAACCTACGAGTTGCCTTAAATCTCAGCAAACACTTTTTCCCAATCTTGATGAAACTTTCAGGTAATGATCAGTACACCAATCCCACTTGGCTCGCCAAATTTCGTTCTTCTAGGTTAAACCGTTCGTTGGCAGTAGCCGGTTTCATTTTGAGGTTTCACTCTGTTTTCTCCTAAAGGGATACATGTATTTGGAACTCTAAATCACACCCGGTTTGTGCTAGCTCTTTGAAACTTGACACAACAAAGCAGTTTCAAGTTCTATCCCTATGGTTTGTTTGCTGTTGATGTAGCCCTAAGCGGAGACTGTCGAGAACCACTTTCATGGAAAGGGCCTGCCAAGCTTCCAAAAAACTACGAGTTGCCTTAAATCTCAGCAAACACTTTTTCACCCAATCTTGATGAAACTTTCAGGTAATGATCAGTACACCAATCCCACTTGGCTCGCCAAATTTCGTTCTTCTAGGTTAAACCGTTCGTTGGCAGTAACCGGTTTCATTTTGAGGTTTCACTCTGTTTTCTCCTATAGGGATACTTGTATTTGGAACTCTAAATCAAACACGGTTTGTGCTAGCTCTTTGAAACTTGACACAATAAAGCAGTTTCAAGTTCTATCTCTATAGTTTGTTTGCTGTTGATGTAGCCCTAAGCAGAGACTGGCGAGAATCACTTTCATGGAAAGGGCCTCCAAGCTTCCAAAAAACTAAGAGTTGCCTGAAATCTCAGCAAACACTTTTTCACCCAATCTTGATGAAACTTTCAGGTAATGATCAGTACACCAATCCCACTTGGCTCGCCAAATTTCGTTCTTCTAGGTTAAACCGTTCGTTGGCAGTAACCGGTTTCATTTTGAGGTTTCACTCTGTTTTCTCCAAAGGGATACAAGTATTTGGAACTCTAAATCAAACACGGTTTGTGCTAGCTCTTTGAAACTTGACACAATAAAGCAGTTTCAAGTTCTATCTCTATGGTTTGTTTGCTGTTGATGTAGCCCTAAGCAGAGACTGGCGAGAATCACTTTCATGGAAAGGGCCTGCCAAGCTTCCAAAAAACTACGAGTTGCCTGAAATCTCAGTACAAATTTTTCACCCATTCTTGATGAAACTTTCAGGTAATAATCAGTACACCAATCCCACTTGGCTCGCCAAATTTCGTTCTTCTAGGTTAAACCGTTCGTTGGCAGTAACCGGTTTCATTTTGAGGTTTCACTTTGTTTTCTCCTATAGGGATACATGTATTTGGAACTCTAAATCAAACACGGTTTGCGCTAGCTCTTTGAAACTTGACACAATAAAGCAGTTTCAAGTTCTATCTCTATGGTTTTTTTCTGTTGATGTAGCCCTAAGCAGAGACAGGCGAGAATCACTTTCATGGAAAGGGCCTGCCAAGCTTCCAAAAAACTACGAGTTGCCTGAAATCTCAGCACACACTTTTTCACCCAATCTTGATGAAACTTTCAGGTAATGATCAGTACACCAATCCCACTTGGCTCGCCAAATTTCGTTCTTCTAGGTTAAACCGTTCGTTGGCAGTAACCGGTTTCATTTTGAGGTTTCACTCTGTTTTCTCCTATCTGGATACATGTATTTGGAACTCTAAATCAAACACGGTTTGTGCTAGCTCTTTGAAACTTGACACAATAAAGCAGTTTCAAGTTCTCTCTCTATGGTTTGTTTGCTGTTGATGTAGTGCTAAGCAGAGACTGGCGAGAATCACTTTCATGGAAAGGGCCTGCCAAGATTCCAAAACACTACGAGTTGCCTGAAATCTCAGCAAACACTTTTTCACCCAATCTTGATGAAACTTTCAGGTAATGATCAGTACACCAATCCCACTTGGCTCGCCAAATTTTGTTCTTCTAGGTTAAACCGTTCGTTGGCAGTAACCGGTTCCATTTTGAGGTTTCACTCTGTTTTCTCCTATAGGGATACATGTATTTGGAACTCTAAATCAAACACGGTTTGTGCTAGCTCTTTGAAGCTTGACACAATAAAGCAGTTTCAAGTTCTATCTCTATGGTTTGTTTGCTGTTGATGTAGCCCTAAGCAGAGACTGGCGAGAATCACTTTCATGGAAAGGGCCTGCCAAGCTTCCAAAGAACTACGAGTTGCCTGAAATCTCAGCAAACACTTTTTCACCCAATCTAGATGAAACTTTCAGGTTATGATCAGTACACCAATCCCACTTGGCTTGCCAAATTTCGTTCTTCTAGGTTAAACCGTTCGTTGGCAGTAACCAGTTTCATTTTGAGGTTTCACTCTGTTTTCTCCTATAGGGATACATGTATTTGGAACTCTAAATCAAACACGGTTTGTGCTAGCTCTTTGAAACTTGACACAATAAAGCAGTTTCAAGTTCTATCTCTATGGTTTGTTTGCTGTTGATGTAGCCCTAAGCAGAGACTGGCGAGAATCACTTTCATGGAAAGGGCCTGCCAAGCTTCCAAAAAACTACGAGTTGCCTGAAATCTCAGCACACACTTTTTCACCCAATCTTTATGAAACTTTCAGGTAATGATCAGTACACCAATCCCACTTGGCTCGCCAAATTTCGTTCTTCTAGGTTAAACCGTTCGTTGGCAGTAACCGGTTTCATTTTGAGGTTTCACTCTGTTTTCTCCTATAGGGATACATGTATTTGGAACTCTAAATCAAACACGGTTTGTGCTAGCTCTTTGAAACTTGACACAACAAAGCAGTTTCAAGTTCTATCTCTATGGTTTGTTTGCTGTTGATGTAGCCCTAAGCGGAGACTGGCGAGAATGACTTTCATGGAAAGGGCCTGCCAAGCTTCCAAAAACCTACGAGTTGCCTTAAATCTCAGCAAACACTTTTTCCCAATCTTGATGAAACTTTCAGGTAATGATCAGTACACCAATTCCACTTGGCTCGCCAAATTTCGTTCTTCTAGGTTAAACCGTTCGTTGGCAGTAGCCGGTTTCATTTTGAGGTTTCACTCTGTTTTCTCCTAAAGGGATACATGTATTTGGAACTCTAAATCACACCCGGTTTGTGCTAGCTCTTTGAAACTTGACACAACAAAGCAGTTTCAAGTTCTATCCCTATGGTTTGTTTGCTGTTGATGTAGCCCTAAGCGGAGACTGTCGAGAACCACTTTCATGGAAAGGGCCTGCCAAGCTTCCAAAAAACTACGAGTTGCCTTAAATCTCAGCAAACACTTTTTCACCCAATCTTGATGAAACTTTCAGGTAATGATCAGTACACCAATCCCACTTGGCTCGCCAAATTTCGTTCTTCTAGGTTAAACCGTTCGTTGGCAGTAACCGGTTTCATTTTGAGGTTTCACTCTGTTTTCTCCTATAGGGATACTTGTATTTGGAACTCTAAATCAAACACGGTTTGTGCTAGCTCTTTGAAACTTGACACAATAAAGCAGTTTCAAGTTCTATCTCTATAGTTTGTTTGCTGTTGATGTAGCCCTAAGCAGAGACTGGCGAGAATCACTTTCATGGAAAGGGCCTCCAAGCTTCCAAAAAACTACGAGTTGCCTGAAATCTCAGCAAACACTTTTTCACCCAATCTTGATGAAACTTTCAGGTAATGATCAGTACACCAATCCCACTTGGCTCGCCAAATTTCGTTCTTCTAGGTTAAACCGTTCGTTGGCAGTAACCGGTTTCATTTTGAGGTTTCACTCTGTTTTCTCCAAAGGGATACAAGTATTTGGAACTCTAAATCAAACACGGTTTGTGCTAGCTCTTTGAAACTTGACACAATAAAGCAGTTTCAAGTTCTATCTCTATGGTTTGTTTGCTGTTGATGTAGCCCTAAGCAGAGACTGGCGAGAATCACTTTCATGGAAAGGGCCTGCCAAGCTTCCAAAAAACTACGAGTTGCCTGAAATCTCAGTACAAATTTTTCACCCATTCTTGATGAAACTTTCAGGTAATAATCAGTACACCAATCCCACTTGGCTCGCCAAATTTCGTTCTTCTAGGTTAAACCGTTCGTTGGCAGTAACCGGTTTCATTTTGAGGTTTCACTTTGTTTTCTCCTATAGGGATACATGTATTTGGAACTCTAAATCAAACACGGTTTGCGCTAGCTCTTTGAAACTTGACACAATAAAGCAGTTTCAAGTTCTATCTCTATGGTTTGTTTTCTGTTGATGTAGCCCTAAGCAGAGACAGGCGAGAATCACTTTCATGGAAAGGGCCTGCCAAGCTTCCAAAAAACTACGAGTTGCCTGAAATCTCAGCACACACTTTTTCACCCAATCTTGATGAAACTTTCAGGTAATGATCAGTACACCAATCCCACTTGGCTCGCCAAATTTCGTTCTTCTAGGTTAAACCGTTCGTTGGCAGTAACCGGTTTCATTTTGAGGTTTCACTCTGTTTTCTCCTATCTGGATACATGTATTTGGAACTCTAAATCAAACACGGTTTGTGCTAGCTCTTTGAAACTTGACACAATAAAGCAGTTTCAAGTTCTCTCTCTATGGTTTGTTTGCTGTTGATGTAGTGCTAAGCAGAGACTGGCGAGAATCACTTTCATGGAAAGGGCCTGCCAAGATTTCAAAAAACTACGAGTTGCCTGAAATCTCAGCAAAAACTTTTTCACCCAATCTTGATGATACTTTCAGGTAATGATCAGTACACCAATCCCACTTGGCTCACCAAATTTCGTTCTTCTAGGTTAAACCGTTCGTTGGCAGTAACCGGTTTCATTTTGAGGTTTCACTCTGTTTTCTCCTATAGGGATACATGTATTTGGAACTCTAAATCAAACACGGTTTTTGCTAGCTCTTTGAAACTTGACACAAAAAAGCAGTTTCAAGTTCTATCTCTATGGTTTGTTTGCTGTTGATGTAGCCCCAAGCGGAGACTGGCGAGAATCACTTTCATGGAAAGGGCCTGCCAAGCTTCCAAAAAACTACGAGTTGCCTTAAATCTCAGCAAACACTTTTTCACCCAATCTTGATGAAACTTTCAGGTAATGATCAGTACACCAATCCCACTTGGCTCGCCAAATTTCGTTCTTCTAGGTTAAACCGTTCGTTGGCAGTAACCGGTTTCATTTTGAGGTTTCACTCTGTTTTCTCCTATAGGGATACATGTATTTGGAACTCTAAATCAAACACGGTTTGTGCTAGCTCTTTGAAACTTGACACAATAAAGCAGTTTCAAGTTCTATCTCTATGGTTTGTTTGCTGTTGATGTAGCACTAAGCAGAGACTGGCGAGAATCACTTTCATGGAAAGGGCCTTTTAAGCTTTCAAAAAACTACTAGTTTCCTGAAATATCAGCACACACTTTTTCACCCAATCTTGATGAAACTTTCAGGTAATGATCAGTACACCAATCCCACTTGGCTCGCCAAATTTCGTTCTTCTAGGTTAAACCGTTCGTTGGCAGTAACCGGTTTAATTTTGAGGTTTCACTCTGTTTTCTCCTATAGGGATACATGTATTTGGAACTCTAAATCAAACCCGGTTTGTGCTAGCTCTTTGAAACTTGACACAACAAAGCAGTTTCAAGTACTATCTCTATGGTTTGTTTGCTGTTGATGTAGCCCTAAGCGGAGACTGGCGAGAATCACTTTCATGGAAAGGGCCTGCCAAGCTTCCAAAAAACTACGAGTTGCCTGAAATCTCAGCAAACACTTTTTCACCCAATCTTGATGAAACTTTCAGGTAATGATCAGTACACCAATCCCACTTGGCTCGCCAAATTTCGTTCTTCTAGGTTAAACCGTTCGTTGGCAGTAACCGGTTTCATTTTGAGGTTTCACTCTGTTTTCTCCTATAGGGATAGGTGTATTTGGAACTCTAAATCACACACGGTTTGTGCTAGCTCTTTGAAACTTGACACAATAAAGCAGTTTCAAGTTCTATCTCTATGGTTTGTTTGCTGTTGATGTACCCTAAGCGGAGACTGGCGAGAATCACTTTCATGGAAAGGGCCTGCCAAGCTTCCAAAAAACTACGAGTTGCCTTAAATCTCAGCAAACACTTTTTCACCCAATCTTGATGAAACTTTCAGGTAATGATCAGTACACCAATCCCACTTGGCTCGCCAAATTTCGTTCTTCTAGGTTAAACCATTCCTTGGCAGTAACCGGTTACATTTTGAGGTTTCACTCTGTTTTCTCCTATAGGGATAGGTGTATTTGGAACTCTAAATCACACACGGTTTGTGCTAGCTCTTTGAAACTTGACACAATAAAGCAGTTTCAAGTTCTATCCCTATACTTTGTTTGCTGTTGATGTAGCCCTAAGCAGAGACTGGTGAAAATCACTTTCATGGAAAGGGCCTTCCAAGCTTCCAAAAAACTACGAGTTGCCTGAAATCTCAGCACACACTTTTTCACCCAATCTTGATGAAACTTTCAGGTAATGATCAGTACACCAATCCCACTTGGCTCGCCAAATTTCGTTCTTCTAGGTTAAACCGTTCGTTGGCAGTAACCGGTTTCATTTTGAGGTTTCACTCTGTTTTCTCCTATAGGGATACATGTATTTGGAACTCTAAATCAAACACGGTTTGTGCTAGCTCTTTGAAACTTGAAACAATAAAGCAGTTTCAAGTTCTATCTCTATGGTTTGTTTGCTGTTGATGTAGGCCTAAGCAGAGACTGGCGAGAATCACTTTCATGGAAAGGGCCTGCCAAGCTTCCAAAAAACTACGAGTTGCCTGAAATCTCAGCACACACTTTTTCACCCAATCTTGATGAAACATTCAGGTAATGATCAGTACACCAATCCCACTTGGCTCGCCAAATTTCGTTCTTCTAGGTTAAACCGTTCGTTGGCAGTAACCGGTTTCATTTTTAGGTTTCACTCTGTTTTCTCCTATAGGGATACGTGTATTTGGAACTCTAAATCAAACACGGTTTGTGCTAGCTCTTTGAAACTTGACACAATAAAGGAGTTTCAAGTTCTATCTCTATAGTTTGTTTGCTGTTGATGTAGCCCTAAGCAGAGACTGGTGAGAATCACTTTCATGGAAAGGGCCTGCCAAGCTTCCAAAAAACTACGAGTTTCCTGAAATCTCAGCACACACTTTTTCACCCAATCTTGATGAAACTTTCAGGTAATGATCAGTACACCAATCCCACTTGGCTCGCCAAATTTCGTTCTTCTAGGTTAAACCGTTCGTTGGCAGTAACCGGTTTCATTTTGAGGTTTCACTGTGTTTTCTCCTATAGGGATACATGTATTTGGAACTCTAAATCAAACACGGTTTGTGCTAGCTCTTTGAAACTTCACACAATAAAGCAGTTTCAAGTTCTATCTCTATGGTTTGTTTGCTGTTGATGTAGTGCTAAGCAGAGACTGGCGAGAATCACTTTCATGGAAAGGGCCTGCCAAGATTTCAAAAAACTACGAGTTGCCTGAAATCTCAGCAAACACTTTTTCACCCAATCTTGATGATACTTTCAGGTAATGATCAGTACACCAATCCCACTTGGCTCGCCAAATTTCGTTCTTCTAGGTTAAACCGTTCGTTGGCAGTAACCGGTTTCATTTTGAGGTTTCACTCTGTTTTCTCCTATAGGGATACATGTATTTGGAACTCTAAATCAAACACGGTTTGTGCTAGCTCTTTGAAACTTGACACAATAAAGCAGTTTCAAGTTCTATCTCTATGGTTTGTTTGCTGTTGATGTAGCCCTAAGCAGAGACTGGCGAGAATCACTTTCATGGAAAGGGCCTGCCAAGCTTCCAAAAAACTACGAGTTGCCTGAAATCTCAGCACACACTTTTTCACCCAATCTTGATGAAACATTCAGGTAATGATCAGTACACCAATCCCACTTGGCTCGCCAAATTTCGTTCTTCTAGGTTAAACCGTTCGTTGGCAGTAAAAGGTTTCATTTTGAGGTTTCACTCTGTTTTCTCCTATAGGGATACATGTATTTGGAACTCTAAATCAAAAACGGTTTTTGCTAGCTCTTTGAAACTTGACACAATAAAGCAGTTTCAAGTTCTATCTCTATGGTTTGTTTGCTGTTGGTGTAGCCCTAAGCAGAGACTGGCGAGAATCACTTTCATGGAAAGGGCCTGCCAAGCTTCCAAAAAACTAAGAGTTGCCTGAAATCTCAGCACACACTTTTTCACCCAATCTTGATGAAACATTCAGGTAATGATCAGTACACGAATCCCACTTGGCTCGCCAAATTTCGTTCTTCTAGGTTAAACCGTTCGTTGGCAGTAACCGGTTTCATTTTGAGGTTTCACTCTGTTTTCTCCTATAGGGATACATGTATTTGGAACTCTAAATCAAACACGGTTTATGCTAGCTCTTTGAAACTTGACACAATAAAGTAGTTTCAAGTTCTATCTCTATGGTTTGTTTGCTTTGATGTAGCCCTAAGCAGAGACTGGTGAGAATCACTTTCATGGAAAGGACCTGCCAAGCTTCCAAAAAACTACGAGTTACCTGAAATCTCAGCACACACTTTTTCACCCAATCTTGATGAAACTTTCAGGTAATGATCAGTACACCAATCCCACTTGCCTCGCCAAATTTCGTTCTTCTAGGTTAAACCGTTCGTTGGCAGTAACCGGTTTCATTTTGAGGTTTCACTCTGTTTTCTCCTATAGAGATACATGTATTTGGAACTCTAAATCACACACGGTTTGTGCTAGCTCTTTGAAACTTGACACAATAAAGCAGTTTCAAGTTCTATCTCTATGGTTTGTTTGCTGTTGATGTAGCTCTAAGCAGAGACTGGCGAGAATCACTTTCATGGAAAGGGCCTGCCAAGCTTCCAAAAAACTACGAGTTGCCTGAAATCTCAGCACACACTTTTTCACCCAATCTTGATGAAACTTTCAGGTAATGATCAGTACACCATTCCCACTTGGCTCGCCAAATTTCGTTCTTCTAGGTTAAACTGTTCCTTGGCAGTAACCGGTTTCATTTTGAGGTTTCACTCTGTTTTCTCCTATAGGGATACATGTACTTGGAACTCTAAATCAAACACGGTTTGTGCTAGCTCTTTGAAACTTGACACAATAAAGCAGTTTCAAGTTCTATCTCTATGGTTTGTTTGCTGTTGATGTAGCCCTAAGCAGAGACTGGTGAGAATCACTTTCATGGAAAGGGCCTGCCAAGCTTCCAAAAAACTACGAGTTGCCTGAAATCTCAGCACACACTTTTTCACCCAATCTTGATGAAACTTTCAGGTAATGATCAGTACACCAATCCCACTTGGCTCGCCAAATTTCGTTCTTCTAGGTTAAACCGTTCGTTGGCAGTAACCGGTTTCATTTTGAGGTTTCACTCTGTTTTCTCCTATAGGGATACATGTATTTGGAACTCTAAATCAAACGCGGTGTGTGCTAGCTCTTTGAAACTTGACACAATAAAGCAGTTTCAAGTTCTATCTCTATGGTTTGTTTGCTGTTGATGTAGGCCTAAGCAGAGACTGGCGAGAATCACTTTCATGGAAAGGGCCTGCCAAGCTTCCAAAAAACTACGAGTTGCCTGAAATCTCAGCACACACTTTTTCACCCAATCTTGATGAAACATTCAGGTAATGATCAGTACACCAATCCCACTTGGCTCGCCAAATTTCGTTCTTCTAGGTTAAACCGTTCGTTGGCAGTAACCAGTTTCATTTTGAGGTTTCACTCTGTTTTTTCCTATAGGGATACGTGTATTTGGAACTCTAAATCAAACACGGTTTGTGCTAGCTCTTTGAAACTTGACACAATAAAGCAGTTTCAAGTTCTATCTCTATAGTTTGTTTGCTGTTGATGTAGCCCTAAGCAGAGACTAGTGAGAATCACTTTCATGGAAAGGGCCTGCCAAGCTTCCAAAAAACTACGAGTTCCTGAAATCTCAGCACACACTTTTTCACCCAATCTTGATGAAACTTTCAGGTAATGATCAGTACACCAATCCCACTTGGCTCGCCAAATTTAGTTCTTCTAGGTTAAACCGTTCGTTGGCAGTAACCGGTTTCATTTTGAGGTTTCACTGTGTTTTCTCCTATAGGGATACATGTATTTGGAACTCTAAATCAAACACGGTTTTTGCTAGCTCTTTGAAACTTGACACAAAAAAGCAGTGTCAAGTTCTATCTCTATGGTTTGTTTGCTGTTGATGTAGCCCTAAGCGGAGACTGGCGAGAATCACTTTCATGGAAAGGGCCTGCCAAGCTTCCAAAAAACTACGAGTTGCCTTAAATCTCAGCCAACACTTTTTCACCCAATCTTGATGAAACTTTCAGGTAATGATCAGGACACCAATCCCACTTGGCTCGCCAAATTTCGTTCTTCTAGGTTAAACCGTTCGTTGGCAGTAACCGGTTTCATTTTGAGGTTTCACTCTGTTTTCTCCTATAGGGATACATGTATTTGGAACTCTAAATCAAACACGGTTTGTGCTAGCTCTTTGAAACTTGACACAATAAAGCAGTTTCAAGTTCTATCTCTATGGTTTGTTTGCTGTTGATGTAGCCCTAAGCAGAGACTGGCGAGAATCACTTTCATGGAAAGGGCCTTTAAAGCTTCCAAAAAACTACTAGTTTCCTGAAATCTCAGCACACACTTTTTCACCCAATCTTGATGAAACTTTCAGGTAATGATCAGTACACCAATCCCACTTGGCTCGCCAAATTTCGTTCTTCTAGGTTAAACCGTTCGTTGGCAGTAACCGGTTTCATTTTGAGGTTTCACTCTGTTTTCTCCTATAGGGATACATGTATTTGGAACTCTAAATCAAACCCGGTTTGTGCTAGCTCTTTGAAACTTGACACAACAAAGCAGTTTCAAGTTCTATCTCTATGGTTTGTTTGCTGTTGATGTAGCCCTAAGCGGAGACTGGCGAGAATCACTTTCATGGAAAGAACCTGCCAAGCTTCCAAAAAACTACGAGTTGCCTGAAATCTCAGCAAACACTTTTTCACCCAATCTTGATGAAACTTTCAGGTAATGATCAGTACACCAATCCCACTTGGCTCGCCAAATTTCGTTCTTCTAGGTTAAACCGTTCGTTGGCAGTAACCGGTTTCATTTTGAGGTTTCACTCTGTTTTCTCCTATAGGGATACGTGTATTTGGAACTCTAAATCAAACACGGTTTGTGCTAGCTCTTTGAAACTTGACACAATAAAGCAGTTTCAAGTTCTATATCTATAGTTTGTTTGCTGTTGATGTAGCCCTAAGCAGAGACTGGTGAGAATCACTTTCATGGAAAGGGCCTGCCAAGCTTCCAAAAAACTACGTTGCCTGAAATCTCAGCACACACTTTTTCACCCAATCTTGATGAAACTTTCAGGTAATGATCAGTACACCAATCCCACTTGGCTCGCCAAATTTTGTTCTTCTAGGTTAAACCGTTCGTTGGCAGTAACCGGTTTCATTTTGAGGTTTCACTCTGTTTTCTCCTATAGGGATACATGTATTTGGAACTCTAAATCAAACACGGTTTGTGCTAGCTCTTTGAAACTTGACACAATAAAGCAGTTTCAAGTTCTATCTCTATGGTTTGTTTTCTGTTGATGTAGCCCTAAGCAGAGACTGGCGAGAATCACTTTCATGGAAAGGGCCTGCCAAGCTTCCAAAAAACTACGAGTTGCCTGAAATCTCAGCACACACTTTTTCACCCAATCTTTATGAACCTTTCCGGTAATGATCAGTACACCAATCCCACTTGGTTCGCCAAATTTCGTTCTTCTAGGTTAAACCGTTCGTTGGCAGTAACCGGTTTCATTTTGAGGTTTCACTCTGTTTTCTCCTATAGGTATAGGTGTATTTGGAACTCTAAATCACACACGGTTTGTGCTAGCTTTTTGAAACTTGACACAATAAAGCAGTTTCAAGTTCTATCTCTATACTTTGTTTGCTGTTGATGTAGCCCTAAGCAGAGACTGGTGAGAATCACTTTCATGGAAAGGGCCTTCCAAGCTTCCAAAAAACTACGAGTTGCCTGAAATCTCAGCACACACTTTTTCACCCAATCTTGATGAAACTTTCAGGTAATGATCAGTACACCAATCCCACTTGGCTCGCCAAATTTCGTTCTTCTAGGTTAAACCGTTCGTTGGCAGTAACCGGTTTCATTTTGAGGTTTCACTCTGTTTTCTCCTATAGGGATACATGTATTTGGAACTCTAAATCAAACACGGTTTGTGCTAGCTCTTTGAAACTTGACACAATAAAGCAGTTTCAAGTTCTATCTCTATGGTTTGTTTGCTGTTGATGTAGGCCTAAGCAGAGACTGGCGAGAATCACTTTCATGGAAAGGGCCTGCCAAGCTTCCAAAAAACTACGAGTTGCCTGAAATCTCAGCACACACTTTTTCACCAAATCTTGATGAAACATTCAGGTAATGATCAGTACACCAATCCCACTTGGCTCGCCAAATTTCGTTCTTCTAGGTTAAACCGTTCGTTGGCAGTAACCGGTTTCATTTTGAGGTTTCACTCTGTTTTCTCCTATAGGGATACATGTATTTGGAACTCTAAATCAAACACGGTTTGTGCTAGCTCTTTGAAACTTGACACAATAAAGCAGTTTCAAGTTCTATCTCTATGGTTTGTTTGCTGTTGATGTAGCCCTAAGCAGAGACTGGCGAGAATCACTTTCATGGAAAGGGCCTGCCAAGCTTCCAAAAAACTACGAGTTGCCTGAAATCTCAGCACACACTTTTTCACCCAATCTTGATGAAACATTCAGGTAATGATCAGTACACCAATCCCACTTGGCTCGCCAAATTTCGTTCTTCTAGGTTAAACCGTTCGTTGGCAGTAACCGGTTTCATTTTGAGGTTTCACTGTGTTTTCTCCTATAGGGATACATGTATTTGGAACTCTAAATCAAACCCGGTTTGTGCTAGCTCTTTGAAACTTGACACAACAAAGAAGTTTCAAGTTCTATCTCTATGGTTTGTTTGCTGTTGATGTAGCCCTAAGCGGAGACTGGCGAGGATCACTTTCATGGAAAGGGCCTGCCAAGCTTCCAAAAAACTACGAGTTGCCTTAAATCTCAGCACACACTTTTTCACCCAATCTTGATGAAACTTTCAGGTAATGATCAGTACACCAATCCCACTTGGTTCGCCAAATTTCGTTCTTCTAGGTTAAACCGTTCATTGGCAGTAACCGGTTTCATTTTGAGGTTTCACTCTGTTTTCTCCTATAGGGATAGGTGTATTTGGAACTCTAAATCACACACGGTTTGTGCTAGCTCTTTGAAACTTGACACAATAAAGCAGTTTCAAGTTCTATCTCTATACTTTGTTTGCTGTTGATGTAGCCCTAAGCAGAGACTGGTGAGAATCACTTTCATGGAAAGGGCCTGCCAAGCTTCCAAAAAACTACGAGTTGCCTGAAATCTCAGCACACACTTTTTCACCCAATCTTGATTAAACTTTCAGGTAATGATCAGTACACCAATCCCACTTGGCTCGCCAAATTTCGTTCTTCTAGGTTAAACCGTTCGTTGGCAGTAACCGGTTTCATTTTGAGGTTTCACTCTGTTTTCTCCTATAGGGATACATGTATTTGGAACTCTAAATCAAACACGGTTTGTGCTAGCTCTTTGAAACTTGACACAATAAAGCAGTTTCAAGTTCTATCTCTATGGTTTGTTTGCTGTTGATGTAGGCCTAAGCAGAGACTGGCGAGAATCACTTTCATGGAAAGGGCCTGCCAAGCTTCCAAAAAACTACGAGTTGCCTGAAATCTCAGCACACACTTTTTCACCAAATCTTGATGAAACATTCAGGTAATGATCAGTACACCAATCCCACTTGGCTCGCCAAATTTCGTTCTTCTAGGTTAAACCGTTCGTTGGCAGTAACCAGTTTCATTTTGAGGTTTCACTCTGTTTTCTCCTATAGGGATACGTGTATTTGGAACTCTAAATCAAACACGGTTTGTGCTAGCTCTTTGAAACTTGACACAATAAAGCAGTTTCAAGTTCTATCTCTATAGTTTGTTTGCTGTTGATGTAGCCCTAAGCAGAGACTGGTGAGAATCACTTTCATGGAAAGGGCCTGCCAAGCTTCCAAAAAACTACGAGTTCCTGAAATCTCAGCACACACTTTTTCACCCAATCTTGATGAAACTTTCAGGTAATGATCAGTACACCAATCCCACTTGGCTCGCCAAATTTAGTTCTTCTAGGTTAAACCGTTCGTTGGCAGTAACCGGTTTCATTTTGAGGTTTCACTGTGTTTTCTCCTATAGGGATACATGTATTTGGAACTCTAAATCAAACACGGTTTTTGCTAGCTCTTTGAAACTTGACACAAAAAAGCAGTTTCAAGTTCTATCTCTATGGTTTGTTTGCTGTTGATGTAGCCCTAAGCGGAGACTGGCGAGAATCACTTTCATGGAAAGGGCCTGCCAAGCTTCCAAAAAACTACGAGTTGCCTTAAATCTCAGCAAACACTTTTTCACCCAATCTTGATGAAACTTTCAGGTAATGATCAGTACACCAATCCCACTTGGCTCGCCAAATTTCGTTCTTCTAGGTTAAACCGTTCGTTGGCAGTAACCGGTTTCATTTTGAGGTTTCACTCTGTTTTCTCCTATAGGGATACATGTATTTGGAACTCTAAATCAAACACGGTTTGTGCTAGCTCTTTGAAACTTGACACAATAAAGCAGTTTCAAGTTCTATCTCTATGGTTTGTTTGCTGTTGATGTAGCCCTAAGCAGAGACTGGCGAGAATCACTTTCATGGAAAGGGCCTTTAAAGCTTCCAAAAAACTACTAGTTTCCTGAAATCTCAGCACACACTTTTTCACCCAATCTTGATGAAACTTTCAGGTAATGATCAGTACACCAATCCCACTTGGCTCGCCAAATTTCGTTCTTCTAGGTTAAACCGTTCGTTGGCAGTAACCGGTTTCATTTTGAGGTTTCACTCTGTTTTCTCCTATAGGGATACATGTATTTGGAACTCTAAATCAAACCCGGTTTGTGCTAGCTCTTTGAAACTTGACACAACAAAGCAGTTTCAAGTTCTATCTCTATGGTTTGTTTGCTGTTGATGTAGCCCTAAGCGGAGACTGGCGAGAATCACTTTCATGGAAAGAACCTGCCAAGCTTCCAAAAAACTACGAGTTGCCTGAAATCTCAGCAAACACTTTTTCACCCAATCTTGATGAAACTTTCAGGTAATGATCAGTACACCAATCCCACTTGGCTCGCCAAATTTCGTTCTTCTAGGTTAAACCGTTCGTTGGCAGTAACCGGTTTCATTTTGAGGTTTCACTCTGTTTTCTCCTATAGGGATACGTGTATTTGGAACTCTAAATCAAACACGGTTTGTGCTAGCTCTTTGAAACTTGACACAATAAAGCAGTTTCAAGTTCTATATCTATAGTTTGTTTGCTGTTGATGTAGCCCTAAGCAGAGACTGGTGAGAATCACTTTCATGGAAAGGGCCTGCCAAGCTTCCAAAAAACTACGTTGCCTGAAATCTCAGCACACACTTTTTCACCCAATCTTGATGAAACTTTCAGGTAATGATCAGTACACCAATCCCACTTGGCTCGCCAAATTTTGTTCTTCTAGGTTAAAACCGTTCGTTGGCAGTAACCGGTTTCATTTTGAGGTTTCACTCTGTTTTCTCCTATAGGGATACATGTATTTGGAACTCTAAATCAAACACGGTTTGTGCTAGCTCTTTGAAACTTGACACAATAAAGCAGTTTCAAGTTCTATCTCTATGGTTTGTTTTCTGTTGATGTAGCCCTAAGCAGAGACTGGCGAGAATCACTTTCATGGAAAGGGCCTGCCAAGCTTCCAAAAAACTACGAGTTGCCTGAAATCTCAGCACACACTTTTTCACCCAATCTTTATGAACCTTTCCGGTAATGATCAGTACACCAATCCCACTTGGTTCGCCAAATTTCGTTCTTCTAGGTTAAACCGTTCGTTGGCAGTAACCGGTTTCATTTTGAGGTTTCACTCTGTTTTCTCCTATAGGTATAGGTGTATTTGGAACTCTAAATCACACACGGTTTGTGCTAGCTTTTTGAAACTTGACACAATAAAGCAGTTTCAAGTTCTATCTCTATGGTTTGTTTGCTGTTGATGTAGCCCTAAGCAGAGACTGGTGAGAATCACTTTCATGGAAAGGGCCTTCCAAGCTTCCAAAAAACTACGAGTTGCCTGAAATCTCAGCACACACTTTTTCACCCAATCTTGATGAAACTTTCAGGTAATGATCATTACACCAATCCCACTTGGCTCGCCAAATTTCGTTCTTCTAGGTTAAACCGTTCGTTGGCAGTAACCGGTTTCATTTTGAGGTTTCACTCTGTTTTCTCCTATAGGGATACATGTATTTGGAACTCTAAATCAAACACGGTTTGTGCTAGCTCTTTGAAACTTGACACAATAAAGCAGTTTCAAGTTCTATCTCTATGGTTTGTTTGCTGTTGATGTAGGCCTAAGCAGAGACTGGCGAGAATCACTTTCATGGAAAGGGCCTGCCAAGCTTCCAAAAAACTACGAGTTGCCTGAAATCTCAGCACACACTTTTTCACCAAATCTTGATGAAACATTCAGGTAATGATCAGTACACCAATCCCACTTGGCTCGCCAAATTTCGTTCTTCTAGGTTAAACCGTTCGTTGGCAGTAACCGGTTTCATTTTGAGGTTTCACTCTGTTTTCTCCTATAGGGATACATGTATTTGGAACTCTAAATCAAACACGGTTTGTGCTAGCTCTTTGAAACTTGACACAATAAAGCAGTTTCAAGTTCTATCTCTATGGTTTGTTTGCTGTTGATGTAGCCCTAAGCAGAGACTGGCGAGAATCACTTTCATGGAAAGGGCCTGCCAAGCTTCCAAAAAACTACGAGTTGCCTGAAATCTCAGCACACACTTTTTCACCCAATCTTGATGAAACATTCAGGTAATGATCAGTACACCAATCCCACTTGGCTCGCCAAATTTCGTTCTTCTAGGTTAAACCGTTCGTTGGCAGTAACCGGTTTCATTTTGAGGTTTCACTGTGTTTTCTTCTATAGGGATACATGTATTTGGAACTCTAAATCAAACCCGGTTTGTGCTAGCTCTTTGAAACTTGACACAACAAAGAAGTTTCAAGTTCTATCTCTATGGTTTGTTTGCTGTTGATGTAGCCCTAAGCGGAGACTGGCGAGGATCACTTTCATGGAAAGGGCCTGCCAAGCTTCCAAAAAAACTACGAGT